>NC_056744.1:41772746-41800246 GCF_019279795.1 Protopterus annectens | reverse complement strand
TGCAAGAATACTGGACAGAGGCTGTCAAAATGAGGGGACAATGGGCCAAGACTAGGGACATAATGTAAGTACTGCAGTTATAAATGTAGAATGTCACTACAGTACCAGGGTTTGTGTCAGCATACATGTGCAGAAGGATGTGAGTTCTGAAACTGAAATGTGTGTCATCATTTACTAACAGAAATCCTGATATCATCACAGTGATTTAACAAAGAAATGAAAATAATATGATTCTGTGGAACAGACCAGAAATATGAGCAATAAACCTGGACAGTGTGAAACAATCTGACCAGTCGAGAGGTATGCTCTGAAGCCCTTAGTGCAACAAATCTGGAACAAGCCTGACAAGGGGGGATGGTTAAAGCAATGAAAATGGGAAGATATCTTAAATACTGGAGTAGATAAACTGACACAATTGATGCAGTAACACCCTCCTGTCTGTTCTAACATTTATTGACTGGAATAGCACAAATCCAAAACCCAATTACTTTACACTAATTAGTGACTTAAATCTTCACATCATCCCACTGATGTGTCAGAAATACACAACACTTATGGGGGCCAGGCAACAGTACATCAGACAAATATCTGGACATAACATCACATTAGGGAAACTACATTGAGCTGCTAAACATGTCACCAAACAACATAGACACTACAGTCAGACTGACACAAAACTAACCTACATCTGCTATGGGGAACTACATATGTATTTGCAAATATATCAGGCACTACAGGGATGTAACAGCACTGAAAAATAGACAGCAGTGTGAAAGTGCATACCCACAACCAATCTCACCACAGTCACAGTGACATACTGGTAAAGCAAATTAACAGTAGAGTATAATGACTGTGTGAACAAAACCATCAGCATGTTTCCCACTCAAACACTACCACTACATATATTGGACCAATTCACAATGTTATATGATGCCTGACTGTGGTATAGGACATGTCTCGGTCTGCCCCTACAAACATATACATCTGATAGAGCACCAGAAACTGGGGCAGCATGCAAAGTCAGATAGAAAAGGGCCCATAAGACATACATCTACCCTCTCACTACACAGGTAAAATAACATATTCAGAATACACTGCTACACAATCCTGACAGTCTGTCAACAAATGCCAGAAATACACAGACCTCCCAAATGTACAGAGTCACACAGAATGTCCAGGCTTTGTCTTTATGTACAAGGCCTCTCACACATGACTTGCCTGGCAGTCTGATATATCACTTGGACAATATCAGGAATGAAGTCACTAAATAATGATATGCCATTACCTTTCCACCTTCCACTGCATTACATCAGGACAATGCCTGACACTTGGGGGACAGAGGCCCAAACACAAGGGGGAGTATTGACATATTGCTGTCATAAACTGAGGAAGTAGCTGGTGTAACAGGGTTTGTTGTAACATATCTGTTCTGATGAATATGAAGTCAGAAACACAAATGAATGTCACCATTCACTGACTGCAAGCCTCAGAGTATGCTACTGATTTTCCAAAGACTAAACATGTGTGATTAACACACCAGACATAAGTGTCTAAACTCTGGCAGTCTGTGGATAGTCCTACAGTTGGCAGTCTGTGGATAGTCCTACAGTTGTGAGTTATGCCAATCACATAACACTGTCAGACTTAAACCCACGCAGAAAAGCCATGTCCACACAAACCATACTAGCATTAATTCAACTTTATTACAGCAATACTTACATTCTGTCCCTATGTTTGTCACATTCTCCCCATGTTTGTTGGGCTGTCTCCACAGTCTTTGCTGTAAGAGGTATTTCCAAACAACCTCTGTGATGTTGTTGACACACCTCCATGAAGTTCACCTCACAGGCAAGGTAAAGGGTCAACGCCCATATGGAGTACTCAGTTATAGGAGTGTGTTCCCATCCTTTTGGCTATAGGAATGATACCACAGCTGTTCTGCATGCAATTAGCAAGTGTGCGACTGCAATTGGTGCACGGGCCACAGGCTGGTTATGAGCATTACCTACAAAAGGCTAGCTACTGCCTATGCAAAACAGATGTATACCCTACATCTGGGAGATACAGAGAGAGAGACAGGTAGATACATCGGGATCCAGATCCATATACAGCCAGCTAGCCAGGCAGCCAGCTAGCCATCTATCCATCCACACCTTGAAAAAAAATAAGATTGGTCAACAAAATAAGCATGTAATGGACTGTAGTAGGGAGTATGTACTAGTGGTAAATATGAAGTTCAACAAATATGTCTCAACAACACCTGCTGTACTGATATATTGATGATCATAAACTATGACCATAGCATCTTCATCTGTCTGTAGTGACATAGATAACAGCTCAGGCCCCTGAGCCACCCCAAGAAAGGATGGCTCACATATGACTACTACTGTAGTGTGTGTTGAACAATGCTGACTGTGACACTGCAAGGCCAGCTACTGGGATGTTGTAGAATTCCATATAGGTTCACAGGTTCATAGGTAGGTACTAGGCTATCAGCCCAAGGGCCTAAGTAAGCTTAGCCAACAAGGTTCCCCAGCTTACACCACCCAAGAAAATTAATTTCCTGTGCCCCTGTCGAGCAGAGCTACAGAACTGATCCCCAGGGTGTATTTCTTATTTCACATCCAATCATCAAGATTTTTCTTGAAGAGTGCTAATGAAGATCTTTGCTTGACATAGATGGGTAGCTTGTTTCAGAGTAAAGGAAGACTCTGGGACAGGAATCTATCCCTCCAGCATGTCCTGTTTATTGTGATGACAAGGTTTAGCTCTCTAGAGCGTGTAGCTCAGAGGGACTGGGATTTCTTTAGGTGTAGCATGTCCAACAGCTCTGGGTTTAACCTAGCTTTATATGTTAGGCAGACATCTCCTCAGAATAGGTGATATGCTACAGAGTAAAGCTGGAGTTTTTT
This sequence comes from Protopterus annectens, assembly GCF_019279795.1. NCBI lineage: Eukaryota > Metazoa > Chordata > Ceratodontiformes > Protopteridae > Protopterus > Protopterus annectens. Next base: position 41,797,334 of record NC_056744.1, on the reverse strand, counting down.
GAGATGGTCAGTGTAGGGCTTCTGTTTGCAGCCAGTAATCCTCTTTGTGAGGTACTTCTGTGGCCATTCCAACTGCTGCAGATGTCTTGTGAGGTATATTCCAAAAGGGGTGCTGGACTCTATAATGGGTCTAATGAGTGCCGAGTAGAGGGGAACAACGACCTCTTTTTTCATGGATGAGAACCCTTTTGTGATGAGGTGTGCCACATAGAAGGATTTTCTGACTACTGCAGTGATGTGATTATCAAAGGCGAGACTACTGTCCACCTGGGTCCCAAAGTCTCACATATTCAGCATTAAGTTGATTGCCATTTATGTGGTAGTTCATAGCTACAGAGTTTTTACCAAAGGGGATGACAATGCACTTTTTGGCATTGAGCTTGAGGCCATGCCTCTGACACCAGGCATCTGTCTCAGTGAGGCCCTTCTGTAGGATGTCCATATCATTTGGGGACTTGACTATGACTCCTAGTTTGCAGTCATCTGTGAACTTTGTTAGCCAGAGGCCTTCTGTGTTAGTCTGTACTTCAGAGAAGTAGAGACCAAACAGGAGAGGTCCCAGGACTGAACCCTGTGATACTCCACTTGTCATTGGTTTAAAGTCAGATTTGGAGTCTGCAACTTTTACAGTGTGGGTTCTGTCAGTGAGCCAGTTGGAAACCCATCTTGTGATGTAGGGATTTATACCTAGTTTAGTGAGTTTAGCTATAATTCCAGAATGGAGGATGGTGTTGAAAGTCTTGGCAAGGTCAAGATAGGCTGTGTGAACCACCTTACCTTGTCTATGGCTTTGGTGACTGCATAAATAAGTCAATCAGGTTCAAAAGGCATGATCGGCCTTTCACAAACCCGAACTGGTTGGGGTCCAGATTTGGAGGTTACCAATGTCTTTGCTTATGAGTTCCATGATGATACGTCCAATGGCCTTGCAGACCAGGCTTGTCAGGCTAATAGGGCGATAGTTCCCAGGATCAGTGGTGGCTTCCCCTTTGTGGAGTGTGATAACTGTTGCTGTGCACCATTCAGTGGGCACAAAGCCTGACATGAGACTATGATTGAACATGGTGCTTAGGTGGGGAGCCAGTTCATTCTGAAGTTCATATAAAACGCGGCCTGGGATGTTGTCAGGTCCCATGGATGCTGTGTTTTTGGTTTTAGAGCGTGCAGCTTTTACCTGGATAGATGTGATTACAGGGACTCTGCATTCTTCCTCTATAGATATGGGCCCTTTAGGGGTTAAGAGAGGGGTAAAGTTAGCACTGAACCTATCTGCCAGGATGTTGGTAATATCAGTTGGTTCTGCAATTTTTGTGCCGTTGTGCTGTAACTCAGAGCAGATCTGGGTGTTGCCATTGAGATTCTTGACATAGCTATAGAATGCTTTGTGGTTGGCCTTAGAATCATTGGCGATTTTGTTTTCATAGCTAGCTTTGGAGGATCTTATAAGGGATCTCAGCTTCTTACTGAGGTTGACCAGAGAGCTCCTTCACTCATGGGATTTTACTCTCTTTTGCAACAGTTTCCTCCTTCTGTTGTAGAGTTTATTTATGGCAGGGGCCCACCAAATTAGCTTCCTTTTTTTGGAGGATAGCGTCTTAGTTCTGTTTGGGATAACATGATCCATGCACTCATGTAAGTGCTTATATAGTGCATTTGTGTATAATTCAGCAGTCATAACTGTATTGTCCATCTGCATGGGTGTCATGAAGTTCGTCACTTCTATCTTAAGAAGCATGAAGTTGGCTTTGGAGAAAATTTTTACTGTGGTTCCCTTAATGGTGGGTGGGGGTGGGATGTGGATATCTAGGGTGATTAGCTTATGGTTGCATCTGACCATCAAGGAGCTGACTTCAGGTGTGGAACACCGGTCACTCATGTTGGTAATGACTAGGTCTAGGATATTGTTGCTCCTGGTGGGGGTGTGGATAAGTTGATCCAGGGCATTAGAATTTATGAATTCCAGAAAGAGTAGAGTGAAGGAGTTGGTACATGAGTAGTTTTCCCAGTTAATGGTGGGGTAGTTGAAATCACCCATTATTAGGGTGTTTGGTTGAACCCTAATATTTTCCAGTATATCAAAAAATGAGGAGTGGGAATCCTGCGGCATGGTGGGGGATCTGTAGCAAGCTACAATTTGGATTGCAGTTTTTCCCAGAGTTAGTTGCACTTGGATAACCTCGGATGTATTATGCTGCGCAACTAGCCTGGAGGTGTGGGTAGCCTTAATGAATATGGACAGACCTCCACCTTTGATGTTCTGTTCCAGGTTAGATGGCCAAAAAGTGTGGCATGAGTTATAGCCTGGTAATGCAGGGATGCTCTATAGAGCCTTGAACCAGGTCTCAGTCACTGCACAGATATCGATGTTCTCTATTTTATGGAATGTCTCGAGTGAGTGCATTTTTAGATTTAGACTTCTAGCATTGAGTAGCATTACCCTCAGTTTTTGCTTGCCTGTTCCAGTTATGGTGGTGAATCTGTCATTTGAAACTTGCCTAAAAAGGCACTATAGGGGCAGCAAGAGCCTTAGCCAGTATCCAGAATCCCAGGGGTGACAGGTGCAGGCCATCTCTGGAAAAGCATTGTGGTTTGTCGACCATGTCGTCCCAGGCAGATAGATACTGGATCACCTTAGAATGGCACCAGAAGCTTAGCCAATTGTTGAAGTCAATCATTTTGTCCATGTACTGCGGTATCATTCTGGGTGATGGCAAGATGCTACTCAGGGCTAGGGTCATACCTGCCTGGGCTATAAGATCAGAGAGCTCTTCCATGTCTCTTTTCATGTAGTACAGGGAGGTATGTCTCAAGTAATTCACACCAACATGGACAATGACAGAGTCATATTTGTACTTGTGGTGGAGTGACCTGAGTGTGTGGGTTATGTGGCAGATCCTGGCACCCGACAGACAGCTGACAGTAACCTTCTCCTTGTTTAGCCTGGTGAGTGGGACATCAGTGTGCCTGACTATAGAGTCACCTATGACTAGTGTGTTGGGTACATTGGTTTGCCTTATGGGCTGTGGTTTATTGGCACACTGAGTCTGTCGGTTATGTGGCATTTGGGTTGTGTTGGGGGTAAAGGCTGCTTGCGTTTCTGCTTTGGAGCTCTCTGTTGCTTGAGCAGATTATTATTGAGAGTCTCTGTGAATGTTTTTGTGTTTCTATGTGTGGATTTTGGTGGTGTAGGTTTAGTGGGACTATGTGATGAGTGTGGTGTTTTGCAAGTGTTCACCTTCTCCTCTTGACTATCAAGTTCAGTCTTGGTTGGAGAGAGCTTCACCTCCAGTTTGGCTAGATAAGTGCATCTTTCACAGGTTGTGGTGTTGGGTGGTAGGAGGAGAGGGTTGTCTGTGTACATGAGGCAATTGCTACATTGTCTTAAGATGCCCAGATTCATCAGATAGACAGGAGAGAAAGTACAGTTTTGTACCTACCATAAATGTAGATGTTCGAGTGTACACCCTGCTGCAGTCATCACACTTGGGTTATCCTGTCATCAGGTGGTCCTGCAGTCAGCCTGAATTCCAAAGTCTTGGTCCGGCGTCGGTTGCTGTCGCTTCTTCCCTGACGTCAGTGCGCCAGGGGTATAAATGATGCATCCAACGCCATTTTCTTCAGTTTTTCTTGCCCCAGATGTCAGGTGCCCCCAAAAAGGTGGTCAGTAATTAGTACCAATCTAAAAAAATTAGCACAAACACAGCATCCCTCCAGCTATAAGCAAATACATCAGAAAGGTATTGTAAAGATTTAGTTAGGTCAGAGGGGATGGAGGGAGGGTAATCTGGACTGCAGCAGGGTGTACACTCGAACATCTACATTTATGGTAGGTACAAAACTGTACTATGTTCATCGTGTTACCCTGCTGCAGTCATCACACTTGGGTAAAATCCCAAAGCTAAGGATGGGAGGAGGAGTCAAAGAGGGTTAGAGGAGGCTAGAAGGCCCTGCAGAACTGCAGTGGCGAAGCCAGCTCTAGTCTTAGAGTAAAGTGGTAAGTGGTAGTGTTTGGTGAAGGTGTGTACTGAACTCCAAGTTGCAGCTTCCAAAATATCCTTGGTTGGCACCCCCCTGAGGAAGGCTGTAGATGTAGCTGCTGCCCTGGTAGAGTGGGGCCTTATGGTAGCAGGAACTGGTTTTCCATGATGGGTATAGCAAAAATGAATGCAATGTCCTATCCATTTGGAAATGGTCTGTTTTGATATAGCCTTCCCTTGTGAAGCTGCAGCATAGGATACAAAGAGTTGGTCAGATTTTCTGAAAACCTTAGTTTCATCCAAGTAGTAATGTAGTTGCCTGTGAATGTCCAAGGAGTGCAGGAGTCCTTCTCCTTTGTTCTGTGGAAAGAAGGTGGGTAAGTGGATGGTTTGATTTAGAGCCACACTGGATACCACCTTAGGCATGAAGGAAGGATTAGTTCATAGAGAAACTCTGTCTTGATGGAAAATGAGGAAAGGCTCTACTGCCATTAATGCCTAAAGCTCTGAGACTCTTCTGGCTGAAGTTATTGCTAGCAGCAGGGCAGTCTTCCATGATATAAACTTTAGATCAGCAGAGAAAGCTGGTTCAAAAGGAGGTAGTGTAAGTTTTTCCAGAACAAAGTTGAGGTCCCAGGTTGGTGTAGGTGCTCTCCTGGGGGGGCCTAATGTTTTTGGCCCCTCTGAGAAACTGTCTTAGAAGCGGATGTGAAAATAAGGGTGGATCCGTGTTGTAGTGGGCTGAAATAGCTGAGGCGTGGATTTTAATAGATGAAAAAGAAAGTCCTTTGTGCAACATCTCAGTTAAATACTGTAGAATCTGAGGCAGGTGAGGCTGAAGGGTATTTTGGCCTTTAGCCTGGTTCCAGGCGCAAAACCTTTTCCATTTGTCCGAGTAGGCCTTCCTGGTGCTGGGCCTCCTAGCTTCCAGAATAACATCCATAACTGCTTGAGGAAGAGGAGCCTGCTGGTTGCTTAGGTTTGCCATGCAGCCAAATTTAAGGTTTTGAGCTGGCTGTGTAGAATCTGATTGTCTTGCTGTGTGACCAATGAGCAATTTATGGTAAAATCCAAGGTGGGCCCTGGGCCATATTCCTTAATAGTGGGTACCAGTGCTGGCATGGCCAGTCTGGGGCTATGAGTATCATTCTGGGTCTCTCCTTCCTGACTTTCAGAAGCACCTTTGAGAGAAGGGGCAATGGAGGGAAGGCATATACTGTCAGGTTTTTCCAACTGAATGAGAGTGCGTCCACTTTCCAAGCTTGATGGTGAAGTGTCCTTGTACAAAATTTTGTTAGCTGATAGTTTTGGGGGCTGGCAAACAGGTCTATGTCTGGGTGGCCCCATTTTTGAGTTATCATTGCAAATACTTGTGGATCCAGTTTCCACTCGTGGGGATCCATGATGTTTCTGCTGAGGTCGTCTGCCAATATGTTATTTTTTCCTGGCAGGAATTGAGCTTGTAGCTGAATTTGGTAAGCCAGTGCTGTGTTCCACAAGGTCATTGCTAGCCTGCATAGAGGGTAGGAGTGTGTACCCCCTTGTTTGTTTATGTACCACATTACTGTGGTGTTGTCAGTCCTTATTGTAAGCTGTCCTGGATGCAAGAGGTTCTTGAAGGCTGTCAGGGCATTCTGTACAGCTAGCATCTCTTTTTGATTGATGTGCAGATTCCTTTGATCTGCAGTCCATATGCCTTGAACGCACTGTCCTGCCATGTGTGCCCCCCAGGCATAGTCCGATGCATCTGTTGTCATAGTTTGCCTGGCTGAGCGCAAGGTGAAAGGCTGACCCTTGTTGAGGTGACATGCCTGTGACCACCATAGAAACTCTTGTTGAAGGCAGGGAATGAGAGATATCATTGTGTCCAAGCTGTGGCTGTGTTGAGACCATACGCTTTTTAGGTACCACTGTAATTTCCTCATATGCAGCTTTGCAAATGGTATTAGTAGTATGCAAGATGCCATGAAGCCCAAGGCCTGCAGAATTTTTCTTGCAGGGAGTTGGGTCTTTGTTGCAATTGTTTTGAAATATTGAGTCAGTTGTAGTTGTTTGTCTGGCGTCAGATAAGCCTTCTGGGCTGTTGTATTCAAGCTGGCACCCAGGAATGTCATATTTTGTGAGGGTACTAGTCTTGATTTCTTTTCATTTACTGTGTACCCTAGGCAACTTAGAAGATGTTTTACAAAGGCCAGATGTTGTAAGAGGATGTCCTTGCTTTCTGCTTGGATGAGGAAGTCATCCAGGTATGGGTATATTGAATTCCTCTTTGTCTGCAGTATGCAATTACTGGTGCCAGGCATTTTGTGAAAACCCTGGGTGCAGTGGATAAGCCAAAGGGCAGTGCAGAGAATTGGTAATGGGTTGAACCTGCAATGAAAGGGAGGTATCTTCTGCAATTTTGTCTGATAGGGACATGCAGGTATGCCTCCTTGAGGTCCAACGTTATTAGCCATGCTTTCTTGCCCAAGATGGGAAGAAGTTGCTGTAGTGTTAGCATCTTGAATTTGGGTACTTGTAAGAAAGTCTTTAGAATTGAAAGGTCCAGAACTGGTCTCCAAGCATTGTCCTTTCTGGGGACTAGAAAGAGTCTTGAGTAAAATCCTTGGCCTTGCTCCCGTATAGGTACCAGTTGAATGGCTCTCATATCCATGAGAGCTGTAATTTGTTTTTGTGCCTCTGCCCATTGATTTTGTGGCAGGTTTGGCATTCCTCTTTTCATTGGCAAGGTGTGGAAATGGAATCTGTATGCGTGTGAAATTATGTCTAGGACCCATTTGTCCTTTGTGATGATGCGCCAGTTGTCTGAAAAAAGTACTAATTTTCCTCCCAAGGGAGCTGCCAAGAGGATCTTGCTTGGCCATATGAGGTCTAAGTCATTGAGTTTGCCTTCTAGTAGTTTGGAGCCTGTCTTCTCCTCCTTTCTGTGTTGCAGTGCCCCATTGTTGAGGTTTGTAGTGGGTTTGTGGTTGTCCTCTGCCTCTTGGACGTCTGTATTCACCCCTCTGTGGTCTGTCAGTAGCTGGAAAGGACCAATTTTTTGTTGGCCAATTTCTGCTGAAGCGAGGGGGCTGAACCTGTAAAAAATCTTTGACCGTCTGCATAGATTTTGCCTTATCCTCCATTTTCTTTAAGACTTCTTCTGCTTTAACTCCAAATAGGACATCCTGCTGTAAGGGAGCATCTAGTAGCTTTGCTTTAACATGATCAGGCAGAGTTTGTTCCTTTAACCAAACATGCCTATGTATAACAGACCCAGTAACAGCTGCTCTACAGGAAGCTTCCAAGGAATCAAATCCACATTGTAAAGTATGTTTGCCCACCTGTTCAGCTGCATGCAACAGATCCTGCATTTCTTTCAATTCAGACTGTTGAGAGAGTGTGCTCATTTTTTGTCTTATTTGAGACATTAGAGATTGCTGGTATTTTAGCATGTGAAATTGACAATTTAGTGCTCTCATAGCTAGAGTGGCTGAGGTGTAAACCTTTTTCCCCCACCTGTCTAGTGCTCTGGAGTCCCTTTCAGAGGGTACGGGATTTTTTGCCATAGAAGCCTTAGCCCCTTTGGGACCCTGGGAGATAGTCTCTGGGTCAGCAACAGGGCTTTTATAAAGAAATTTGTGGGAGTCAGGCACTCTCTAATATCTGTCTGGTTTGGCTGGAGCAGGAGGCAGAGAATCTGGATTTAAACTAGATTTGAAGTAAACATCATCCACAATGTCTAAAACTGGGGGGATAACAAGAGGTCTGTGCTGGGGGAGTAAAATAAACTCTCTGAGCCTTTTCTTTGAGTCAGAGTAGTCCTGACCTTCCCAGTGAAAATGTTCCCTCATAGTGTGTAAAGTTTCCCCAAAGAAGTAGTCTTCAGGGGAGAAGCTGAGGGAATGGAATCCTCAGCATCAGAATCTTCATAAGGGGGAAAGGAGTAATCTTGTTCCTCAGAGGAGTCTGAGGAAATAGACACTTGATCAGAGGAGGCATAATCTTCCTCTTGTCTAGGCCTTTTGTCGGGGGGGGGTTGGGAACCCCTGATTAAAGAGATCAAATCTTCAGCCATTTTAAGCATCTGTTTCTTAGGCATGGGGCCTTGAAAAGGGGACTGAAGTGCAGTCTTTTTAGGTTTAAGAGGCGTCTTAAGCTTAGGATACGTTTTTATAGTGACCGTCGTCGGTCTGAAGACACCTTCAGAAACCGAAGGTGTTTCTGCAGCACCGACATCTCTTTCTGCAATGTCATCGGTAGGGCCTAAAGAAAATGGCTGCGTCGGCCTAGCACTCTCCGCCAAAGGATCCAAAGTGGTCTCGGGTTCCAATTCTGCGGTAGCCAGGGGCTGCGTAGGCACCTCACTGAGAACCGGTAAACCAGAGACAGGCCCAGCCGAGGCCTCAGAGTCTGGCTTGGGTCTAGGCTGCCTGTCCTTATCCTTGTGTTTTTTGTGCACGCCAGTAGTCGGTTGCTCCAACGGCATGGTGTAGTTAAATTTTCTACCATAGTGTTGTGCGAAATCAAGGCATCGTTTTATAGTACGCTTATTGAACCTAGCACAAAAGCGACAACCAGTGACGTCGTGGTCTGGGCCTAGGCAAGGTATACAATAAGAATGAAAATCCTTATGAGGTATTTGCTTCCCACAAGAAATACAATTGTTAACTTTTACTGACATCGGTCTGAGGCAAGAAAAGTTTCCCCAATGGGGTACTTCGCTTTATTGAAGACTTCGGATCTGAAATTCGACTTCAAAAATCTCAGGAGTTGGCCGACCGGCACTTGCGAACTGCTTCTGCTTCGGGCACCGCGCGGCAAGAAAGGCTGAAGAAAATGGCGTCGGATGCATCATTTATACCCCTGGCGCACTGACGTCAGGGAAGAAGTGACAGCAACCGACGCCGGACCAAGACTTTGGAATTCAGGCCGACTGCGGGACCGCCTGATGACAGGATAACCCAAGTGTGATGACTGCAGCAGGGTAACATGATGAACATCACTGGGAGCTGACCCTTGGACATGCCTGAATAAAAAATTACTTTCCTCTAGACAAGTGAGGAAAGTGAGTATAAGAGCTGTTTTTCTCTAAGCAAGTGAGGAAAGTAAGTACAAAAACTGTTTTCCTCTAGGTAAAGAGGAAGGCTGAGTGCTGCAGTAATTTGTAGCTTATTTAGTGCTAACAACAAGTTCTGAACAAGTGCTAGCATGAATAAGCAAATTCAAGTGCTAAAACTAAGCATCTGTACCTGGATCTTGTGGTAGATAGGCTACCTAGTGCTTACCACTCCCACTGATAAGCTGGAATGCTTATCTGTGCCTAGATCTTGTTGTAGATAGGCTACCTAGTGCTTACCACTCCCACTGATAAGCTAGAATGCTTCCCTCCAACACTGAAAGGCTTGGGGGGATCAGAAGCTTACAAACAGTCCTGGATACAGCAAATCTATATCTGGACTAGACTAGTTACAGGAAAGGTGGGAAACAAGAGCAAACACGGGCTTTTAAACCAGAAAGTTGAAAGAGATGGAAAAACTGCCCAAACAGCCAATAAACTACAATTTTTGGGCCAGAAACCACTCTTGTGGTAGATAGGCTAACTAGTGCTTACCACTCCCGCTGATAAGCTAGAAGGCTTCCCTCCAACACAGAAAGGAGGTAATTGTGAATACAAATATGATATACATGCGGTTTACTATCAAAATTTCGAACCGTACTCTGTCGACTGTACTATCGTCGAACACGGAAGTTCGAAAACGGTAATATCGATGTAAAAAAAAAAATCTAGGAACGGGTTTTAACATGGGTCGAGGTAGGGGAGATGTTTGTAGTTCGGAATAATACTGAACACCTACCTCGACCCATGTTAAAACCTGTTCCTAGATTGTTTTTTTGACATCGATATTACCATTTTCGAACTTCCGTGTTCGCCGATAGTACAGTTGACGGAGTACGGTTCGAAATTTTGATAGTAAACCTATACATGCTTGTCTCAGAAATGTGAAGGACCTATACAGGGTATTTGCATAGTGACATACTGTTGCAGCTGTGTGTGTTGAACTGCATGTGATATACTGAACTCACACCATTCAACTGTCCAGTGTTATGCACACTGACCATATGTGTGCCGCATATTTGCACTCATTTACTCAGAGTTGTGTTATGTCTGGCAAATAATTGGCAACCTGTGAATGCCGACTTTACAACATTACATCTCCTACTCTTTCTTTTGCCTGTTCCCATCAGGGGTTGCCACAGCAGATGGTCTGTCTCCATGCATTCCTGTCCTCTGCATCCTGCTCTGTCACACCAACCACCTACATGTCTGCTATCAACACATCCACACACCTTATCCTAGGCCTTCCTCTTTTCCTCTTACCTGGCAGCCTCATCCTTTCACAAATATATTCAGTATACCTACTCATCACATGTCCAAACCAACATAATCCTGCCACTCTCTGGCTTTGGCCCCAACCCGTCCAACCTGGGCTGACCCCCTAACATACATGTTCCTAATCCTGTCCACCCTTGTCACACACAGTGCAAATCTTAATGTCATTAACTCTGCTACATCCAACTCTGGTTCATGCCTTTTTTGTCAGTGCTACTGTCTATAACCCATATAACATAGCTGGTCTCACTACCGTCTTGTAGACCTTCCCTGTCACTCTTAATGACACCCGTCTGTCACAAATTACTCCTGACACTCCACTCCACCACCCATATCCTGCCTGTACTCTCTTCTTCACCTCTGCCCTACACTTCACATTAATCTGAACTGTTCTTCCCAAGTATGTAAACGTATCCACCTTTGCAAACTGTACTCCCTTATTCTTACCATTCCTCTGTCCTCCCTCCCATTCACAGACATATATTCTGTTATAGTCATGCTGACCATCACCCCCCCCCCTCTAGACCATAACTCCACCTCTCCAGGGTATCCTCAACCTGTCTTCTGCTCCCACTACAGACCACAATGTCATCTGCAAACAGCATAGTCAACAGAGACCCCTGTCTGATCATGTATGTCAACTTGTCCATCACCACTGCAAATAGGAATGGACTCAGAGCTGATCCCTGATGTACTCCCACTGCCACCTTAAATGCACCTGTCACTCCCAATGCAGAACTCACCACTGTCACACTAGCCTTTTACATATCCTGTAGCATTCTTATGGATTCCACCGCCACTCCTGACCTCCCCATACAATACCACAACTCCTCTCTAGGCATCCTGTCATATGCTGTCTAAGTCCTGAAAGACACAACACAGCTAAGTCTGACCTTCTCTGTATGTCTCTTTCAACACTCTCAGAGCAAACATCACATCTGTACTGATCTTTCCTGGCATAAAACCATACTGCTGATCAGTAATCCTCACCACCCTTCTTAACCTAGCTTCCACCACCCTTCAGCATTACCTCATGCTGTGACTCATCAATGATATCCCTCTGTAGTTACTAAAGCTCTGCACACCACCATTATTCTCATAAGCAGTACCAAAACACATTTTCTCCACTCCTCATGCATCCTCTCACTTTCCAAGATTACAGTAAACAATCCATTTGAAAAGACCACTGTCATTTCTCTGAAACACCCCCATGCATCCAAAAGTATGTCAACTGGACCAACAGCATTTCCATTCTTAAACTTCTTCATAGCTATCCTTACTTCCTCCTTGATAATCTGTTACACTTCCTTATTCACCATACCCACATCATCCAATCTCATCTCTCTCTCACATCCTCCTCATGCGATAGCCCATCAAAGTACTGTTTGCATCTGCTGTACACAATCTCCTTGCTAGTGAGTATGCTTCCCCCATTATCCTTAATCACTCTTATTTGCTACACATCCTTCCTAGCTATGTGCCTCTGTCTAGCCAATTGGTACAAGTCCTATTCTCCATCCTTGGTGTCCAACATTACATATAACCATTCAGATGCCCCATCCTAAGCTGTTGCCACCACTCTCTTTGCCATGTACCCCATCCCCTTATACTCCTGTCTGCTGTCTTCATCTGTCTGACAATACCACTTCTCCTTCAACAACCTCTTTTTTTGTATGCTCCCTGGTCCTCTTGTCCTCCTTCCTCTGTCCAGATGTCACACCAAGCTCCGTTCTACTCATCTCCCTTACTAGCTCAGATATATTTAACCAAATATGTGGTAACTCTTCACTGCTAGCCACTGCCTGTTGTAACTCTTCCCTGAACTCAACCTCACAATCACCCTTTGTCAGTACCCACCTTTTGATCCATGGTACTGCCCTCATACTCCTCCCCCTCCTCTTGATCACCAACAACATCCCACAGGCCAACAGTCCATGCTGCCTAACTACACTTTCCTCTGTCACCAGTTTACAGTTTCAAATCCCCTTCAAACAGGCATACCTGCATAGGGGATAATCCCACGTGTTAATTCTCCCCCACTCTTGTATGTTACCCTATGCCCCTTGGTCTTGCAAAAATATGTATTCAGCACAGCCATGTCCAACCTCTTTTGCAAAGTCCAGCACCATCTCACCTTCTGCATTCCTTTTCTTAATACCATACCTACCCATCACTTCTGCATCCCCTCTGTCCCCTTCAACAACTTGCCTATTGAAATCTGCTCTAATCACCACTCTCTCACCCTTGGGTACTGTCCCACCATTTCATCCATCCAGTCCAAAGTACATCAGTCTTATCCCCCACATATGCAACTAGTGGAGCATATGCACTAACAACTGTCATCATCACACCATCAATTCCCAGTCGCATAAACCTTGATTTACCCAACACTCCTATCACTGTCAAACATACTCTTGGCATAATGCTCCATTAGGTTAACACCTACACCATATCCCCTCACATACACACCATGTTAGGACTATTTGTACCTGAGTATGATACACACAGCCATAACCCCTTCCATCTGGTCTGTGACACATACAATATATCCACCTATCATCTGTCCATCATATCAACTAGCTCAGTACCAATACCAGCCATACACGCAACAGTAAAACCTCCTAGCACTCACTACCACACTCCTAGCCTTTCCCCTCTCTGCCTGCCATAGGATCATTGCACATCCTCCAGGGTATGACTGTGAATGCAAAGGCTACACAGCTCTCAAATGATGTACATGTGTTACAGCAATATGAAGACAGTGTCACTAATGTTGGCCCACAGCCCACCATGTATGTGTGGCATCCTCCAGATCCTGCCCTACCAGGTTGACAGGAATTACTGAGCAACAAAAGTGTTATGACAGTGTGCCATACTGACATAGAACAGAAATGTATAGCATTTATTACCTGTGCAGATGTATGCATGTATGGGTAGGTGTATCTCCCTGACTAATAACACCTGACATGGGATGCAAAACATCACGTAAATGAGCTATACATGTCATACATGTGTGTAATCTTACTGTCTGTACATCAAACAGTTACACTTCTACAGCTAATGGTTGTTGCAATGCCCTGACACAGACATGGGTACTAGCATACGCAGGAGTATCATGTAGACATTTTAGAGTTATCCAACTGTTTTATGACCTTGTGTCCATGCCTACTACAAAGAGTTATATGACCACCCACATAGCTGTATGGCCTCAGCAATACCTTACTTGTACAACCTGTCTCCACCAAAGTACAATAAACCCCTTTGCTGGACAGCAGTAATGCACAAAGCACATAATGGGATGCTATATTGGCTGTAAAGGAAAAAGTAGGAGCAGGCACCAGCTAGCCAGCATGTCATCCTTTGTCTGAATAACCATAGTAGGTCACAGGTGGATTACTGTAAGGCTGACTATGAGTACAAATCAGACACATCCACTGAGGGCAACCAGAAGACCAACTTCACATATGTCTGCAGTCTCAGAGGCAAAAACCCAACCCACCCTGTAATGGAAGTCAAGCACAGCACATATACACACACACCATAGGTACAGCCAACCTGCTGCAGACACGTTTAGGCCAAACATTACCTCCCTGCCTCAACATCAGTATAGGTAGATATGCACACCACATTGCACCCATACCCTTATCATGATGGATCAGGTGCAAACTGCCTACTTAAATGTAAAATTAGCAAGTCCCCTTGGGGCCTGATAACATTCCTGTCTGCATCCTACAAGAACCCAGACATATGCTGCCATCTCCATTACACACTGTATGCAAGCCAAGCCTGAGCAGCATTGACATCCCATCTGCAAGGAACATGGACACTGTCACCACTCTATACAAATGTGAATGGTTGTTTATGAAATGTACTGGCCCTCAATAGGGGTAACATGATACCACAGGACCAGGAGTGCAATGCATGTTCATACAGTGATGCTGGGTATGGGAAATGATGTGTTTCTATGTAGTGGCTACTGATATTCATTAGTCATGTGATGTCTCTGTAAAGAACTCTAGACAATGTCTGTGGTCCTGTGATGTGTTCTCCTGTTTATGTCTTCCAGGTGTCATGCAACGCCAGCCACTAATTCAGAATCAGAGACTGCAGCCATAACTGAGGCCATCCTGCAGAACTATGACATCCTCTTTAATCAGGGTCACCAACATCAGTGAGAGAGGACTGCCTTATGGGATGATTTAATCCAAATAGTCAACACCTTGGGTGACCATGGACACACATATGATCAGGTCAGGCACAAAGTGACTGAGCTGATTCAGTGTGCCCGGCAAAGGGCTGCTGCCGTATCGAGGGACTGTGCTGCTACCAGTGGGGGGCCATCCAGACAGGCCCCACTTACAGCAATGGAGGAGCTCCTGGCCAACCTTGGGGTAGACCTCACATGACCATCTACACAGGAAATATCAGCCGTGGAGGTGGGTTGCACCCAGGAGCATGTAAGCATGGTAAGGAAATTGTGCACATCAATGTACTGAGGTAGCATTACAACTGTGTTCTATAGAGTCTTTAGATCTATATGTCAGTGCAGAGTAAAATAGTGGGTGGTGTTTAGTAATGCACATAAGTCCACATCTATGGTGAAGCACAGTAAATTGTGTAATATCATAGTTTATGCTGTACCTGTGCATAAATGTAGCATTAATCTTGGACCAATGCCTATTGTGAATCTGCTGACAATACCTCTCCCTCCCTACTACCTAGGTCCCTCTCATCTACATGAGGTACAGCAGCCTGAAGCCGGTGGGTATCAGTTTACTGTTGTGGCTCATCACTACCCCAGGCATGTCAAGGTCATGCATGTGACCATGCACAAAACTGTTACACTCAGCAGCCATTTGCCATTCTCTGCATGATCACTTGTGCTGGAGTTCACTGCATAATATCACAGTGGATATCACAGGGGCCTATTTGCATAAGATGTCACATATCTGTAGCATACCTCACAAACCTGTAATTGCAGGACATCCGCATAAAGATTGCCAAAATGTGAGGATAAAGAGCAAAGAGTGGGGACATATTGTATACATTAGTTTTATACAGTGCATATAAAATGTGTACACACCTGTAAGAATGCAAGGATGTTGTGATATATGACAATGTGAGCATAATACACAACACCAAAGCCATCCAACCTTTCATGTGACCTATAATCTGTACAATTCAATTGTGAAACAAACAAATCTGTTAGGGGAATAAGTATGTGACATGAAAATTGTCCAAGAAGCTAGATGCATATGTATGCACAGGGTAAAGCTCATACTGTGGTGTAGCACCATTTGATAAAAAACACAGCAGTACATCGTATTGGATACACACCTGCCATCAATTACAGACCCTTGGATTAACTGCAAATAACGGTCAGCTCATATACCAAGAATATTCTAACATAGACCCACAGTTGCCTGCTACAGCAACAGCCATGGTTCACATACGACTTAACATGCTGCAAAGGGATCACATTTTAGAAAGGTATCAGTCTGGAGAAGGCTACAGAAACATACCCACAGCATTACATATTCCATGGAACATAGTGCTGATAGTCATCACAAGGTGTTCAAGATATGGTGCAACAGTGACATTGTGAAATTGTGGACATCCCTACATGTATGTTGAGAATACAATACCAAAAATTTCCAGGGAAGCTGCCAGGAGGCATACAGCAACACTGAAGGACATTCAGACATCTCTGGCAAATACTGGGTGTATACTACATGTGACAACAATCTTCCATGGTCTCCATATGTCTTGCCTATAGGGTGTGTTTGGAAGATGGCAGCTGTTCCTCACAACAAACAACATCCAGTCCTGAGTAACATCTGGACAACAATATATCAGCTTTTCAAAAAGCATGTGTGGAAATATAAGTTGTTATGAGACCAAGGTTAAACTCTCTTTGTCCACAAATCTGTCATGTTAGTTTGGCCCAATAACAGCACTGCAAAACAGCAGTAGAACACTACCCACACAGTGAAGCAATGTGATGGCAGTGTCCTGCTTTGGGTTTGCTGTTCCCAAGCTTGAACTGGGGCTGTAGCTGATTTGGAGTGTAGTATGACCTTGTGGCTATAATCCTTCTGGTGTCTGCCACATAGCTGTGGATGGAGAGGAATTCCAACATTGCACACAACAATGGTCCACACCTTACATCCAACTGAACAAAAGGATGATTCCACAAAAATACAATCAACAGTCTGCAGTGGCCAATCCTGAGTCCACACCTGAATACAGTACACAATCTGTGTGCTGACCTGACTAGCACTGTGCACAGGGGATGGCCTTGCAATCTGACAGATTTGGAGATGTTTTGCAAGGCAGAGTGTGCAAACATTGCCATGTTCCATGCTGATACACACCTTCCCAAGAGGACTGAATGCTGTGATAAGATCAACAGGTGCTTTGCCAAAGTATTAGTTTATGGGTGTGCAACCCCATGTAACCTGGCTATTATACCAATATCATTTATGATATCTTACCACTACCTGATGTGTATGTTCTTCAATTGGAGTGCACAGGTTATATGTCATACAAAATGGTGGAAATGTTATAGCAATATCACTGGTGTCTCATGTGATCTGTCACAACATCCTTGCATGTTAAAAGGGTTTATACACTTACTATATTCACTGTAAGCTTGGAAAGTTGTTTGAGTAACCACCCTTGTTTTCACATACATGTACTGCAGGTTATGACATCTGCAAATCACAGTATGACATTAAGTAGGTTTACCAATCCACAGGTTAAACTAGTAATGTATCAGACAAACATAGGAGGTATGAGCAGCAGACAGGAAATATAACCCCCATATATGGATATTCCTGGAAACCCTGTACAGTTGGTAGGTATGCTCTGTAGGTTTATCCACAGGTGAACAGCAGTAATGTTTATATGGCTGCAGTGTGCTCTCGGTGAACGCTCACCACCAACTAAATATACTCACATATCCCAGTGGTGTAAATTAGTAGTAACAGTAAGTTGAAAGGTATGCACTGCATGAAGTTGAGGGTCTGTCCAGAGTGTGTCTGTTTTGGTCTAAGTGTGTGTCATGACTGTCATCTGTTGCCTAATGTGAGGTCAGTGGAATGTCTCTGGGACACCTCAAGTGTGTTTGACTGTGTGTGTGAGTGAATGTGTGAGTGAGTGTGTCGGTGAGTGTGTGTGAGTGTGTGTGTGAGTGAGTGTGTGTACCAGCAAACCTTATAGTGCTGATAGTAATGTACATATGTTGTCCTTTCCTTACAGGTGGATATGGTGGTTGCAGTCCCTCCCTCTGTGTAAGTGATGTTAGTTTGTTTGGCGACTCTGACCATGATGACACCTGTAGTGAGGTACAGGTGGGGTTGTCAGGGGCTGCAGCTGTGTCATCGGTTGGCATCCCACCTTTGCCAATCCCATCCCCGCACACAGTCACAAGGCCCACACATTCCCCATCACCAGTGACTACATTTGAAGGACAGCGGGGTGCTGGCACAAAACATGCAAGTGTGGTAACTATGGCAAGTGAGCACCCAGGCACTAACCATAGCCAGAGTGCTGGTGAGGTCCCACACAGGCAGGTGGGCAGGGGTGCTCTGAGGGGGATGGCTGCCCATCCAGGCATGTTGGAAGTGCCAATGCTGCAGTAACCAGGTGCATGTTTTGGGCCTTAATGGATGTACAGGCATGTAATGAATGTAACACCAGACAAGTGCACAGGCTGGTGGAAGAGCATCTCCCTGGTGTCCATGACGATTTGTGTGAACTTACTGCGGTCATGCGTGAGAGCGATGAGATTGTGGATAGATGGTGGGGTCAGGTTGTGGCACTCCTCCACCATGGAGTATCTGTGCTCAAATGTTTGGCAGAGGGGAGGCAGCAGCCACGTGGACGTGGCTCAACACCATCATCAGCTGGGGGTCCACATGGCTGTGCATCATCACTCTTTTGAAGGGGCAGTGGCACCAGCACTGTTGAGGGTGGTGTGCTGTCCATGCCAAGATTTGGCAGGCCATAGGCACGTGTTCCTGGCCGGTCCCAACAGGGACGCGGATCCAGCAGATATCAGTCACCATCAGGGAGCAGTACTGTCTCTGGCCTTGTCCCTGGTGATGCCAGTGATACCCCTGGAAGGTCCAGTTCCCATGTCAGTGGACAGAGATGGTGAACTGTACACCCTGCCATGTACAGTCCACAGCTTTCCAAAAACAGCAGTGTAGAGCAGCCACATGGCATGACTGTGTGCATGCAGACACACACACATCACAATCAGAAAAAGGTCACCTCCACACACATGCACCACACCTGTACAGGCTATGTCATTCCCACACCCCAAGCACGCACCCATAATATCAACCAAATGGCACAGCCTTGGCCTCTGGCAAAACCACACAACACCCTGTGCATATGATGTAACCTGTGCCAGATGCCTGCCATCGAAATCATCGATGCAGGGACATGCAAATATGGGTCTGATGCACAGGATGAACTTACTAAATTGTAGCGATGTAATGGTGTGTAAGGTGTTGTCATCTGGCATTTGTAATGGGTACACATCAGAGTGTGTGTACAGTTTCAGCCAGGATGCATTAATGCTACTAGCAATGCTGAGTGAATGTGTTCTCACATGCTATATCCTGTTTGTGTTCTAGGTGTCTGTGTGTCACCAGGATGTGGCCCTGCAGCAAGGTCAAGGGGTATGGCAGTGTGGTAACACATCAACCATGTCATAGGCAAGGTACAGCTGTATCTGCACTGATTTCCCAAGTCTGTATAACAGTTATTGCATATGCCTCACAGCTTATAGGGCTGAGGGTTGTATATAGGTATATGGTGATTGACATCATCTGTTGTAGAGTGGAGAATTGTAAGTGTATTGTGTTGGACACAACTCTGTTTGCTAGTAACCGTGCCCCCAGGGGATATTCATCAACCACACACACACACACACACACACACACACACACACACACACACATGCGTGCACAGGATCCCCATCAAGTTGTGGCACCACAGTGTTATGCACTTATGGCCATTGGCACAGAACTACTAGTGTGAGGAGTGTAACAAGGTACCTGTATGGTGAAGAACATTACATGTTGTTGTGAGGAATGGCAATGATGGGTGTAAAGGGCCACTGTACACATTGATTGGGCTGCTGAGGGGAGGGTACAGTGTGACCATGGCCTTTTACTTGCTGCATAAAACACACTTAGTCAGGAGATGTAACACCTTAAAGAACTTTCTGATGTCAGTGCCACTGCTCAGGTCAACAGACAGCTCACTGTCAACCTGTATTCCCCATTCTGTTATAACAAGAAACAAAACTCTTCTTACACTGTTAAGGATACCGATAGAAGCATGGAAAGCAGTAAAGAAATCTTCGGTAATCCACCATGGCAGTAGGCACTGTTAAAATAATTTAATTTATTAAAAAGCAAGTTAAAACGAAGATTATAAGAAAGTAGAAATCAGTCCATTCAATGTCCAATAAGCGCTTTTGGCTATTTAGCCTTCTTCAGATCGTGTATCATGGACCGCCACTTCCTATTTTAAAAAGGTAAATTACCAATCCTAACAGGCTTCTTGATATTTAGACCAATCACTTGTAGTTTCAGCCTCTACAGTGGAACTCCTACTTTTTACCAAATGATTTAGATACCGATAATGCCTTCGCTTGAGACAATGGTTGTCATTGAAAAGGACCAAGCTCTCCTCTTGTACCAATAATATTCTTTATAACCTTAGAGCTTAACCAATTACATATCTCTTCAGCCTCCAAAGCAAAGTTTCCGCTCTTCTTATCAAGTAATTCAGATCCAGTTGACGTCTTTACTTTTAACCAATCACTATCACCATAGGGTGCCAAGCCTCTTATTTGTACCAATAATGTTCCTTTTGGCCTTAATATGCATTTTGCCATTAAACTCTGAGAGCCAATTGCCTCACATACCTTAAACTGCTCCTTTTGCAAAAGGCAAGTCTTTTCTTACAGTAAATTCAAACAAGATGAACAAAACGGCGAACACCATGTGCAGAGAGTTGATTAATTGCTGCACATGGCTGATAGCTGAAAACCAAGGAAAAGGTGAAAACATATGCTTTGCCAGGATTGGAAATGATTTGCTTAACCCTTTACTACAGTTAAATCTAAATTGTGAAGATCCGTATTTTAGTAATTTGTCAACAGATGAAACTGAGTTTTCTAATATTTATCGGGAAGTGGAGAATGCCACTTATCGTCTTAAAAGACTGCAGTGTCAACGTTTTCATTTTGAAGCATGCCTACACCACCAAATAGTACCTAGAGAGATGCGGGTTAAGTGTTTACCCTCCTATGGGAATACTTATCCTGAATTACTTGCCAAATGGCAAGCAATCAACTTGGAAACAAGTCAGAAGTATATGAAATTATTGATTGAATTTTTAAACCGGAAGAAGAGAATTTATCCTTGGTTATCTCAACTAAGCAAATGGAGTTAGAACATATGAACCTACAAAATGAGCATTTAAATAAACTAGAACAGTTGCAGTATAACTTAAATATATATGATAACAAATTAAAACAACAAAAGACCAAGAAGCTGGCTCGTGACCACCAGGACTTTAGGAATGGCCATATTTTCGAATGGCCAAGGGAAGAGACTGGTAATAGAGGATGGAGCAGACTGCCCTCAAGGAAGAATGGAGATCTACTCAATGGTTTTAATGAATGAGGTGCTGGCAAAATAAATCATGAGAAACCCCCTTCTTTTTCTAAGACACAACAGATAGGAACAGATAAACAGAATTCTGTTTCTAGTACGGCGATCTCTAATACTGATTTAATGGAAGCAAGTACAAGTACTGCTGCAGTTAACTAGGATCTCCATGAAGGGGAGCCATTGACCAACTTAACTATAGCAACTAGACCTAAGGAAGGGGCAGTGCATACCCCGGTAAATTGGCCATTGCCAGTTTTTGTGAAGCAGAACACACACAAGACTCTGAGAATTCAGAGTCAGGAACGGAAACAAAAGAAACTTATGATATAAGTAATGATCATTCCAATCTTATGATTAATATATCATGAATAGTGCTAAGCTCAGAAGCTATCTCTCTATTAATTAAGTAAAGACCTAAGTTTTATTCCAGCTTTACCATCAGATTTGAATAAATTTATGACAGACATTAGGCTTGTTTGCAAGACTATATCTTTGAAATGTATCTTTGGTCAGAAAAATGTATATGAAAAATATCAATATAAGAAATTAAGTACTTTTACACCTCCATACCCCCTTGTGGTGGAATTGTTCTCCAGGTTATGTGAGGATGAATTATTAAAAATAAGAAATCATTCAGGCAACAGAAAAGGTTGTTTTCATAACATCACAGCTAAAGAGAATAAAGCATTAAAAGAACTGAGGAAAATGGATAATTTGGTTATTAAACCAGCAGATAAAGGAGGCTGTGTAGTAGTTATGGATGCAGAGTGGTATATAATGAAAATGCAAACTATGTTTGAGGACAAAAAAACATATAAAAAATTGAGCAAGAAAGATGTCACCACAAGGATAGGACACTTTCGTAGCTTTTTGTATGATCTCCTTATAGGAAAACATATAACCAAAGAGCTGTATAATTTCTTTGAGTCTCCTCATCCTATGTTTCCTAGTAATAGTGGCCTGCCTAAAATTCATAAAGATTTTTATGATCCACCCCTGCGTCCTATCGTAGCAGGAAGGGAGTGGATCACGGAACCGTTATCCATTTATATAGAAAATGAGTTGAAACAAGCCTAGCCATTGGCATGCACAGTTCTGAAGGACACAGGCAGTTTTTTTAAGAGATTTGCATACGAAAACCAGTCATCTAACTGCATTTGAAGATATCGTACTTGTAACCATGGATATCACCAGTTTATTCACAGTGATTCCCAATGAATATGGCTTACAAGCTATTAGGTCTTTCTTACGAAGGAATGACATTGAATCAGAGCCAATTTGCTCCTTATTGGAACTTGTTTTGGAGAATAATATTTTTATCTATGGTGACATCTTCTATTTGCAAACATGGGGTGTAGCTATGGGCACCCCATGTGCAAATAGCTATTCCAATTTGGTATTGGCTGAATGGGAACGTGCAAATTTTCTGCAGCAATAGTGTATGGAAAGAACACTTGGTGTACTATGGTTGTTTTGGGGACGATATCTTAATTTTGTGGAAAGGTAACTTAGATCAACTTGATCTCTTTAGTGATTATGTAAATGGAAACACACACTTTCTGGAATTTAAAGCTAATTACTCCAGGGAAGTGGTAGACTTCTTGGACATGAAGATACATTGGCTTCCAAATGAAGGTATAAGTACAGGAGTTCATAGGAAAGCAACCTGGAGAAATCATTATTTACATAGACAGAGTATGCATCCAGGATATATTTTCAACAATATATTTGAGAATCAAGTTCTGAGGGTTTTGAGGCTTTGCATGAAAGATGAGGAATTTGCAGAAGAACAACAGAAGTTACAACAGAATTTGAAGGAGAGAGCTTATAAAGGCAGAAACCTTGTCCCTAGAGAAGGGCAGCAAGAAATAAGAAGAGGAAAAGGACGTCCTTATTATTCGAGCAATGCTATTCCAAGACAGCAGGAAAACTCGGATACTATGAATAGGCCATCACAGCTTAAATGTACTTTAACATATAGTTCTGATAATAGACAAGTGTGTGAAGTTATAAGGAAATTTTGGCCAATCTTAACTATGGATGATAAGATAAAAAAGTTCATAGGAGATACCCCGAAGTTTCTCTTTAAAATAAGAAAAATATAAAAAGACTTTTGTGCAACAAGGATGGGTTTGCACAAAGTACATTAGTGTCTGATAGAAAAGGCACCTTTAGGTGCAGAAGTTACAAGGCTTGTGATTTTGTAGATAGTTTGAACATATTTTCGCATCCCTGCATGGATAAAGTTTTTACATTTAATGTTTATGCAGATTGCACCACTTCCCATATTATTTATTTAGCTACCTGCTGCCAGTGCAGTGCCTTCTATATTGGGAAGACAGATCAATGAATGAAATTTCATATCTTACGGCACTTGAGGGATATATGCCAAAAGGATATGAAAAATGCACTGGCAGCACATATAGCTAGCAACCCTTTGCATCATTTTGTGTTTAAAGTAGTTGAAGTTGTCCCTCAAACCCTAAGAGAAGGAGATGTTCACAACCGCACAGTATTGAAAAAAAAGAAGAAAAAATGCCACAAATATGAAGAAAAATACTCTTTTAATGAGCGCTTTCGTATCTACTGACAAAAGCGCTCATTAAAAGAGTATTTTTCTTCATATTTGTGGCAGTTTTCCTTTTTTTCATTCAAGTTTAGTTTGTTTCTTGTTTATTGGTTTGAACTGCACAGAATTACGTGAAATCAGTTGGATCACGAATATGCGAGACAATCGGCCCCCAGGGCTTAACAGCCTAGTTCCATTAAAACCTATAGTAAAGGCCAGAAGGAATACCATTGGGCATAAGTAAAAAGTGCCAAGATACTGTAAGAAAAGACTTGCCTTTTGCACAAGGAGCAATTTAAGGTATATGAGGCAATTGGCTCTCAGAGTTTAATGGCAAAATGCATATTAAGGCCAAAAGGAACATTACTGGTACAAATAAGAGGCTTGGTACCCTACAGTGATAGTGATTGGTTAAAAGTAAAGACATCAACTGGATCTGAATTATTTGATAAGAAGAGTGGAAACTTCGTTTTAGAGGCTGAAGAAATTTGTAATTGGTTAAGCTCTAAGGTTATAAAGAATATTATTGGTACAAGAAGAGAGCGTGGTCCTTTTCAATGACAAACATTGGCTCAAGCGAAGGCATTATCAGTATCTCAATCATTTGGTAGAAGTAGGAGTTCCACTGTAGAGGCTGAAACTACAAGTGATTGGTCTAAATATCAAGAAGCCTGTTAGGATTGGTAATTTACCTTTTTAAAATAGAAAGTGGCGGTCCATGATACACGATCTGAAGAAGGCTAAATAGCAGAAAGCGCTTATCGGACATTGAACAGACTGATTTCTACTTTCTTATAATCTTCGTTTTAACTTGTTTTTTAACAAATTAAATTATTTTAACAGTGCCTACTGCCATGGTGGATTACCGAAGATTTCTTTACTGATTCTGTTATAACAACGTCACTGTTCAGTGGACTACCAACAATGTATTACTTCATGTGAGCCATGGTGATCCCAATGGTAATGGTGGCA
>NC_056744.1:41702746-41770246 GCF_019279795.1 Protopterus annectens | reverse complement strand
AACTATGCATCTCTACCTGTTAGTGCATGATATGTAGAGACAGCCTATTTAAATAAGGGAACTTTAGCCATACATAGGGGGTGATTGTGACTATATTTGTTATTAATGTCTGAGGTGCTGGGTTTACAGGGTTTGTTTGGGCAGAGATTTTGCCTGCCATTTTTTGATGTTTGACACTGTAATTTCTTGTTGCAGTACCTCCAGACATACCTCCTCAGATCATCATAGTGATTTACCAGAGGAATACAACCTGGATGATGCACAAGCAAATATTATGGGCCAACTGCTAGACGTTCTTGTACAATCCAGCCTGTTGAGACATGTGGCTACAGACAATTGACTGCTGATGCTATGTAAATGGTCAAGCACCTTGGTGATATACTTGGATGTGGGAATCTGTGTGAATTTCTGTTCTGGCATGGTTTGGTTACCACTACATGGTTGGGTAATACAAGTCAGGCAGGATCAGGGTGACAGGTGGACTCCAGATAGATTTGTTAGGGGTAAGATATGTGTTTGGAGGGGGCTGGGTCAGATATGTTAGCCTGTAGCTACCAACTGTTTGCATAGTGGTCATGTCGAGGGTTGACCACACTTGGGGATCTTGTGTGTCTCACACTGTTTGACCAGACTGGAGGTGTGTGTCTGTCTCACATATATGTATGTATACCCCCACATCATTTTGCTTGTCTGCCCACATTTTTGAGTCATGCTGTTGTATGGGATGAATGATCTGGGAAGGCTTCTGTTGTTTTCCATGGCTGTGGGCCAGGTTTCTGTGAGTGCAGACAGGTCACCATCTTCCAGGGTTAGGACTCCCTGCAGTGTGTGCTTTCCCCTGTTTAGACTCCTAGCCATACCTCTCGACTGTAGAGGGTTTCACAGTGTGCAGATTCATGACTCATATATCTGGTAAGTTCCCCAAACAAGTGTGGTTTTCAAGCTAGTGTTTTGCAACTCAGTCAGGGTTGAGGTTAGATATTAGTGACAGTAAATTCACAGTTTTAGACTTCATACCCAGCAGACATTCCATGGTAATACAACACTTTTCCACTCGATCAACTTTATTACATTATTACAGCTGAGTTTCACATGCCCTTCTATTTGTACCTTTATCACCCCATTATTTGTGGTTTTATCCAGATATCTGGGTCTCTCTGAGTTTGGTAGGTATGCTCCTAGCATTTAGCAGCATGGTCTTTCTCTGTATTTTGTTGACTATGTTTTATTGGTGTTATGGACTCCATGGCACTCCCTAAAAGGGTACTGTGTGTGAGCCATGGGCCTTTGCCAGAGGACTGTAGGCCAGGTGTGGCAGATGTAGGCCATCTGTAGCAAGTCAGTGCATTCTGATGAGCATATGTTCCCAGGCTACAAGACAAGGGACACCCCTGGGGTGGCACCAGTAAGTGGACTGAGCATTACTGACACTTGTTTCAGTTTGCATTTAGCCATTACTCTGGGTGATAGCTGGATGCTGCTTACAGCTAGGGGCATGCTACTGCATTTCTATGGGACTGTGGGGGGGGGGCACACCTGCCTGGCCATAACTGAATGGACCTGTACCTAAAGATAAACCAGTTTAGATTCACAGGAATTCATTTCAGTTTTCTGGATTCCTAAGAGAGTTGGCGCAAATCTCGGAACTGCTTCTCCAGTCCACATCAAGGAACAATGACTTTAAAAAGACTAATCCAGCCCAGAAAGATCTGAGAAACAAGAGCAGGAATGAATCCATAACCAAAGGCTTTTTTCTATCCAGAAGCTTCAGATTATTAGAAATCTTTTCTATGAACTTACAAACATTATCTTACCTTCCCAATTTTTTTGATGGATATTGTAAGTGACTTTTTCTGCCACTTTAGGTTGTACAGTATTTTAGATAATGTCTATTCATTATATTATGTTAATTTATTGTTTTTAATATTGTAATAAACTCAGCCTGATGCATGGTAGCTGTTTTTTAAATTCATTGCATAATTTGAACTTAAAACAATGGATGTGTTGATCAAACTTATTTTCCACCTTAGTCTTTAATGCTGCTCTATAGACCATATTCATAGCTGATACTATAAAATATTATACTCCTTACAGATTTTCAAGATTTTCAAAGAGGTGCATTGATCCTAATCAGCCTTCAATCCATGACATCACTGTACTTCAGAATTATACCAGCACTTTACAATGTATGACTGGGAAGTGCCACAGTTTTGTCATTCAAATCCTTTGCTCTGTTAGTGGCATTGACATAGGAAAACATGGAGCTGGATTCCGTAACATTCACAGAATCCAGTGCATTTTGTTGATATCTGTGCAAAAGCTGCGGATAAGCCTATAATATTCAAATATGTCTCTGTGAACTTAGAATATCTCAACACAAAACAGAATTGCCCAGCACTATTTGCACAATGTCAAGTAGTCAAGCAAATACATAATTTAAGAAAAGTGTATCATAAACCATTATGTGCAGTGCAAAGCTATGGAAATTATACAAGCCCAATGCAAGCTGCAGTATATTTAAAGGAATATATATCTGCAGCAATCCAGCCAGTAGGTCTACAAACAAACTACTGATGTGTCAGTAAATTGTGTACTAATAAAATACATTTACCTGAAAATATGGAATCTGATGAAATCTGTAAAATTTCTGATAAAAAATGAATAAAGGCAAAAAGCAATCAGTAGATAACAATTGGTGCAGGCTATGTGTGGGAACACAAGTAATGCACAAATGCAAGGAAATAGGCTGATAGAAAATCAGATGTGAGGTATGGGTAAAGAAGAGGGACACATAAGAGGATTGTTGAAATAAAAAAATCTGAGGGACAGTCAAAGAGGCATATGCAATTTTGTTTTTGACCGGAATAGACCTCATTTTTTTTTTTTGGAGAATAGAAGCAAAGGAAAAGACAAAAGGAGGATGAGATGGGCAAAACCACAGATATAAACATATAACAAATATAAGAGATATGACAGAAAAAGTTGGAAATACACATAAAGGAAAGGTAAGGTACACAGACAGCCTACTCTACAACATGGGCAATGGAAAATTGACAAACATAATAGGGATGCATACCAGCCATGCTGAAATGCAGCAATACATGTGTACCTGTGCAGTATGATGTTCTGACATGTTGCAAATTGTGTGGTAATCATACCTGAATGTGTATGACTGATGGCAGGTGTGTGGTGTAGGGGAAGAAATAGAAATTACACTACACATTGCATATGGAATCCAATACACAAGGAGTCTGTTAACAAGTGTCAGCCAAGGAACAGTACAGATGAGCAAATGCAGCCGCTGAAATGCTGGAGAAGACCAGCAGCAGACAGAACAGAATCTCCAGCCATGCATGTGAAATGCAAACATCCAAGCACTGTGTTAAACAGCAGTACTGCAGGAAAGCAATGAACTGGTTGCTCATTACACAAGTAGCGTAGATGTACATGACCCAAACAGACAATGTAATGTCACAGACATATGCCATTTCAGTGGCAACTCAGAGGTTTAGACATATATGGGTGACCTTTACTGGAATAACAGGAACCTATCAGAAAACATTGCCAATACACATGCACACACCAATGACATGGAATAAGAAATGGTAGAAAATGTATGAATAATGCTATACAAGGAATGTCAGGTTGTGAACATGAACTATGACCAAATACTCCAGGTAATACCTAACACACAAGTATAACAAGAATAAAGATGTAATGCAAGCAATAGCCAGCAAATTGTGTCCTTATGTCCTGCATGTGTATAATGGCCAAAGGTGTGGTACAAGGTGGTACTGCAAAAATGCAAGTATATGATAATGGATGATAATACAAAGGAAGGTTAATGTATAGCATGCATATATTTATTATTTATTATTTATTTACATTTGTTTACCGGCAAATTCCAACTGGACACAGGTCCTTTTTCAGTGGAGGCCCGGGGAGAAAAGCTCCACAGAACAATAAATGAGCAGCAGAGTACATGAAGAACACTTGAATAAACATACAATAGCAAATAGTACATACTGCAGCAAACATTAGCTATACATACAATATGAAACATAGTAATGAACAGGTATACCAATATCTAGCTAGATGCTAGGAATAAAAGTAGGATGTATATACAGATAGTACTAAGCTCAAATTATATACAAATATTGCACTAAACTCAAACAGATATAAAGTAGAAGCTCCACACGAAAGTGGAACAAGCTAGAAGGGCTAATGGGATGGAAGGGGAAGATAGAGGAGTAAGAGAGGAGACTGAGTGAGTAGTATACATGGTAGTGAGAGGAAGCTAGGTGTAAGTTAGTTGGATATGTATTTGGAGTTGAGATGAAGTGAGGTAGTTAAGCATGTTATAACAGGCCTGAGAGATTGAATGAGGAGGGAAGGGGAGGGTAAAGGGTGAACCAGAACCTGCAGAGGAAGGAATGCAATGATCAGACAGTGTGAGGCATGGCAGATGTGCAAGATATATGCCAAATATATAAAGGGGAAGAGAGGTGGACAGCATAGGCCCACATCAAGCAGGACATGCCAGCAAAGTAGGCAAACAATAAAGCAAGATAACACTACCTAAGGGGACACATTGCAAATGCATGTGCACACCACATAGGGTAGGCTACATTGAAACAAATGTCAAATGTATGTGACATTGGCAGAATGCATTACTGATTTCACTAAACAAGGCCATGTATAATCACACACACACACAGTAATGTGCAATCATCAAACAGCAAGAGGCACAGGTACACAAACTAAGAATCATTGTCACATACAGATATATACTGTCATGACAACATGCTATAAAAGGTAAAAAAGCACCTGTGCTTACATATATATATATATATATATATATATATATATATATATATATATACAGACACACACACACACACATGTATCACTGACCATGGGTATGACTGAGCAAAGGAAAGTCATATAAGCAACATACAGCACAGGAACATGGATTAAATGAATGTTCACAGTTCCAAGATGTGATAGGTTTTTCATATTGATCAGAATATGTGCAGAGCCATGTATGTAAATCAGTGCCTATGTGCATCAATTGCTGAAATATGGGCAATTTTGCAAATAAGCCATGCTTGTTGTAATGTAAAAGAAGACAAAGGAGGCATTCTGGAATTTTGCTATATAAAGCAGCAAATCCACAGTGTATACATGAACGGTAAAGTGGCGGTCCATACATTAAGTTATGGAGGACTGCCCATATATGGCAGGCACATGGAACCATCATGGCCAATACATGCCACAAACAAAGCCAGTATGCCAATGTGACAGCATGATACAACACCGACATAAAAAACACAGGGGCAAGAATACATCCTGTTGGTGAATAGACATGATGTGGCAACCCACAAAACATACCCGTTTCACTGAGCTATGTGTAAAATATGGGAAAATGTTGTTTGCAAATTACTGTCAGTTCCCCACACATATATAGTGGAACTCTTGTGTTAGTAGCAACATGGTAACTGCAAGATTCAGAAGTGTGACATTTAGGGCTACAGTACATTGGCCATAACAACCATATGCTGCTCTGCATGAATGGAAGTATGTACATACACACATACACGTAATGAGTACCATACCTGCCCACATGGAGCAATGTATGCATCAAGTGCAGTATTTCATGGACATCAACATGATTGCTACATGTTTAATGTCATTCTCCCGGTGCATTATAATACAAAATGTCACATGACATCTGAAGTGTACAGTCAGACATGTATCACATAAAAAAGCAGCAATATACTATGCATGCACAAATGTGTCTATACAGTATAACTGGTCATATGGCAAACAGCATGGTGGCAGCAGTGCACAAATGGATCACAGAGGCAATACTTACAGTCCCAATGGCCCACCCTGATGGGAATAAACATCATGAATGGATCCTGGAAAAAATTCCCTATCAGGTCTCTCATCTGTTTCCAAAATATATCAGTCATAATCTCCCTGATCTGGTCTTCTGTCTGTGGTGGTGGTTGAAGTATCCTCTGGGGTGCAACAGGGATGATGGCACATGAAGGTCCAAGTCCATCCTTATTTTCATTACTACCCTTATTATGGTCATCATCCTTGGAATCTGAGTAATCAGGCAGTGGTCTCTTATGTACTCATCTCCAATGTCTGATAGGAGAGTGGCCATGGGCCCCACACTCTGTCAAGGTGAAAGACATAATGAAAAAGAAAGTATGTAATATGCACACCAGCAACTATATGAGTACATAACATACCCACTGTGACACAATCATTAAAACCTACTTCTCAGATGATATGGCCTATAATGATTATGTATAACGTGCATAATAAAAACAAATGAGGCTAACAGGTGGATAGTCTTGCTCACAATACATTCCCAATGTCTTATTATCAATATTTAGTTATGATATTAATACAGACCCATGTCTAGGCCACTATATCTAGTGCAGAATGTAAATAGGTTACTGCAGTGCATGACATGGCATGCATTACACAGCTTATCTGTGAAAACCCTCTCATTACCTGACTAATTGGTAGTCAGACATTATTTCATAGCATATAAAGACAAACATGCCATGACATAGCACTACAGCATATAACACTAATATGTATCAGCACTGCAAAAAAAATGCTATACTGTTAACCACACTGAAATCATCAATATAACACAGCTATTAGCATATGCTTTTCTACATTGGCAAATAAACAACCTGAAAAGATAACACTACTTTCATGTTTCATGTGTTGTTTGTGTGCCTTGCACATTTATGTGAATCATTACAACTGTAACCCGGGCGTACAAGTAATGAGTCATGTTAACAGCCCACAAATAACGTATGTGTATTATTAAGACATAGTAAGATGAAAAATCAATGGGAAATATACAAAGGCATATGCAAAAGAGATGAGCAATGCAACATGGTCATTGGCTGACACAACAACATCAAATAGTTGGAATACAACAGAGCACCCTAGAACAACTGGACAATCAGTGATAGCATGTGATATATAAAACCTTGGCTTATGTCATAAACACATTACTGTTCATCAAATAATGTATAAATGCCCCTAGTGATCCATATGTATGTTTGTACCTCCAAAATGCAAACAATCAAATGAGGATTGGTGATTATGTAACAGGCAGACATAAATTTATTTTATTTTTATTTTATTTTACATTTGTTGATTGGGATAATCCGACTGGATACATATCCATTTTCAGCGGAGGCCCAGGGAGAAAAGCTCTATAAACACAATACAGTCGGAATATCTCAGTCAAAAAACATGCAGTTATAAAGGTAATAAAAAACATGTAGCAATATTTACATAGAAACATTCATAAGCAGAAGAAGTCTAAAAGGTAATAATAACATGTAGTGTAGTTTACATAAAAAAACTACATGAAAATCAGAAGTAGCTATGTGCACAACAATTCCTAAACAGAGGATATAAGCATGTTGTAAACAAAGCAGCACCAAATCTTGTTGGCAAAAAGCACAACACATATTAAAATAAAGTACAAGATGACAAAAGCGTACTAACAACCATCTAAATAGGGAAAGAATAGACACCCATCCAGTATACAAATATACAGCCTACACACAACTAAAACAATATCACTATCGGTTGTGCAAATAGCAGTCACAGTGCAAATGACTTAGCACTGTGACAGTTATACAGAAATGTCTGCCATCAAGGCTGTGATGTACAGTCAAAAGCATTACCAATGGTAAACATGCCCTGCTCCTAACTCAAAAGTAAACTTTTAATTAAATCTATACTGGTAAGCACAGTAAAATTTTGACTCTTGCATTTACAGTGTAGATGCATGCTGGGGAGTCTGGCATTACTAGTAGGAGGCATGGAGCTGAAAACCAAACCAGCCCTCTAACAATGTTATGATCAATTCTAGGCAAAATAATGTGGAAATGCCTAACACATGCCTCTCTCACACAACTGCTCCTCCAGCCTGTGCATCCACTTGATGCACAATGCCCAATTTTTGGCACATTTCTCATCACCTGCAAAGGATATAAAGCATGTACGAATGGCACAGACTACATACTTATAAAATAGCTGTGAAATACAATGAAAAGCACATGTTCTCTAGCCTTGACATAGAATAACATTACAGATTCTGCATTATTTATTTATTGTTGTGTCACACACAATACTTCACACAGCAGAAGAGTACTGAACACAAATGGGAGGACATGAGATTCAAATCTGTGACTCTCAACTATGTGTAATGCTGACATCTACCTGCCTAGCAAATTTATCTTGACTGTGATTGCATGGAGTAACAGTAGTTAAACAACTCAAAGGTGTGTCCTCATACCTAGGGGAGGAGAATTCACCTTGCTTTTCTGTTTTTCCAGATGAGCTAAGTAACAGAACAGCTCAGTAAGGACTCCCAAAGAAATGTTTAGGACATATGGGTCACAGCTATATATGTGACTTCCATAATGATGTACACATATACTGGGGATTATGACACTTATGCATTGGCTGGTTGTCTCCCCACCTTGGTGACCCTCCAGTGAAGATCCTAAGTGTCCCTATTATGCAGGTCATTATACCAGTGATAATCCTGAATTTCAGTCCAGTAAATCCTGGTGTGACAGCCATGCTCCATTGCAGTCTGTTTCCAGATGCCGATCACAGCAAATTTCCATGGGCATGCTCACATGTGATGTTTAATTCTAGATTAACAATCAGCATCTGGGTGGTCTCCTTCTCAGTCCAATTTGGTGCCCAGACATGCCAAAGTCTCCTCATAGTAAACATGTTGATGATGCAGGTCAGAATAACAAACTTCCAAAAATTGGTCACTGATTCCTACTCATTTTGCAGGTAGCAATGGTCTGAACTGTAAATGTATCAAAAATCATATTTTAAAAGTGGCATTTATAGGATGGTTTCAAATTATTGTAAGATGACAGGCAATAGTCACAGATGGTCCTATTTAATGATACTTGATAGGCAGTTGCATAGAGCACCTTTCTGTTACATTGAGCTATTGGTTAATGTGAGAATTTTGAGAACTTACATGGATGTCTGCAAATGGGATGACAAAACTTTGAATGATAATGAATCTCATTAATTATGTATGATGCAAATGTGACTTAAAAGCTGTGTGCACATAGCCGGTCTTAATTTCAGTATACTTAACTTACAAGTAGCTTCAAATGTGCTGTGGTGGGATACATTTCACTTGTTATAAACCTATGGTATTACTACTCCTTATAAATATACTGGTGCATGCATTAATGTTTTTAGGGAAAATTGTCTGCAATACCAAATGTATGTGACTTATTGGAGGGGTGTAGGCTTCACCTGAATGCATACAGGTGGGTACATCTGCATTACCAACAAGCAAAGATTCCATGTATACACTTGTACAGATAAATAGAAAGAGCCCCAGTGGACAGTACATAAAGATGCACTAAGAAAACATCCATATATATTGCTGCTGATTTGTGCACTCTTTGGTATACTTATGGAAGCTGACGTATTCCAAGAGTACCCATACATTGTGTGCTCACTGATTATATTATGGATCTTCAGTGATGCTTAGTAATACACTTACTATAAATAGTGCTGGAATGAAAATATATCCATGTTCATGCCTGGTTACCTTGTAGTGTCCTTATAGATAACGAGGTTTTCTGATGGTTTCATAAGTTGTACAATCACTACTGTACAAATACTTTATGATAATAGTAATATAGCAGTACTTATTAGTGTATTTCATCACATATAGATGAAATGGGGATAGCATTAACTGTTGATTGTATTGATATGTAGCTATTTGTACATAACAGTTCATGTTACTATCACTGCTTGTTTTCCACAGCATTTCTGTTTAGATTCATGTTGCATACCATCTTTTGACAGTACATGTCATTATTAGGATGTGTCTTATGAGCTGTGGTTGTGTATGACAGCTGATCCAACAGTACTGGTTTATTCTGGAGCCATAATGTTATGATGAGCATGTTAACATGTGAAGGCCATTAATGTCATACTGAGTGTGTGACACAATGGTGGTGTGGTTGGCCTGCCAGTGTTGTGATTGCCACTGTGATTGGTTTAAATCCCACACAAGTTGTGATGTTGTTCCATGCGTTAAGTATTCAGAGATTATTTTCATATCACCTATGCTCTTGTATACATCACAGTACAATACAGGACAGATACTATTTTAAATCATTTTGCAGTGCACATGAATGGAGACAAGGTCAATTAACATATGCTGTCAACATAATAATGTGTATATATGGGTCCCCATATGAATCTAACCATGTGTATATAACTGTCTTTCAGATGGCAAACAGACCTGGGAGAGACAGTTTTTCTCTACCTGAGAATCAAAACATAACTGATATTCTTCATCAGCATGGACATATACTTCTTGAACAGAAGGGGAATAACATTTGGAGGAATTCAGTTTGGACTGACTTTACTAGCATGATGAAAGCTGTGAGAGATCACAATAGATCCCAAGAGAACTGTTGTCAACAGTGCTTTGACATAATCCTTCTTGCAGCTAACAGAATATGCTGGTATGAGAGGATAAGGGATGCCAGTGGTGGTGGCCCATCTTTGACTCCCCTGGAGAAGTTGATACAGTTCTTGGTGTCCCTGCATTCAAGGTATGGTCACCATATACCTGGTAGTGGAATAGAAGCAGGTGAGCCAGGCTGCACATGTATGTGGTACTTTGCAGATCATTGTTGCACATAGAGTACCTCAGTACAGATTGTTGTTACATGCATATTTTGTATTGTTATTTTTGTATTTCAGCAGCAGAACTGTGCCATGCACATGGGAGCGCACATGGTCACGATGACCAAAAGTGTAATGATGTTGTTGCAAAAATACAGTACATACATAGCACTTCCAACAACATATGTAATGTTGTGTGTATTCATTAGCACAGGTCCTTCCACTTCTGCATGGCAGCAACACATGCCAGGTGAGTGTCAACATATACTGTTACTGTGACCATTACCTGTTATTGTCTCTGACACTTGTCATGCCAGCGGTGTATGCTGACATGTTGATATTTCCCTGACATTGTAAACTACAGGTTCATCTTCTGGGGACTTGAGCCATGCAGGTGCGCCTACAGACAGACCAGCTGTGGTTTCTCACCATGTTTATAGGCTGCAGAGCTGTGTAGCACAGCTGCGCTGTATGACATTAATGTCACTGTTTCTCATACACATGGATATGTGGCCACCATGAGCACCATATATGATGTGAGTATCACCATATCCTGTTACTGTGGTGTATATGTCATCATGCTTCCCAGCCTGCATTCATGACTGTGTTGCATGCCCACATGCTGTGCTTTATTTGTATTTTCTATCAAAAGAGTCCACATTACAACAGACAACAGACTCATCATACAGGGTTGGTGCAACTAGTATGCTGTTTCCTCTGTTTCCTACAAATCAGTGTTGTTACTCCTATTGTTATCCTCCATTATTACTGTGTACTTCTCCCCCTGCATAGGACACCTGCCATTGGCACCATAGCAGCCCTCAGACCACTTTCCCTCCATATGGTATTATCATTGACACCACCAGGGTATGTTGCCATGATATTTGTTATGATGCCATCTGCTGCACACACCAACTGACAGTTCAGCGATGGTCACCCCTTTCAATTTATGTATCTTTCTGCTTTGGGTTCCATGGGGATCTTAATAGGGATGCGGGTGCAGTCAGTTACACCAAGAACATGGGGGAAGTTGGCGATGTTATAGAACTGGTGCAAAACATTTCACCACTCCAGATGTATCCAGTCATCTGCATGTCAAGCACAAGCTTGACAGTGTCTCATGTCATGGCGTGTGCTCTGTTGTATATATCCTTGGCAGAGGTTGATGGGGTTCTGTATAGCGTAATTAGCTAAGACTCCACTGGATAACCACAGTCGCTAGTTTGTGTGAAGGAGATAATACATATGTTGTCCTCATGCTTAATATTGACAGGTCTAGATTTTGCTTACATCATAGTTGTGGTTCCATACTTACTGAGTAATCCCTTAGGTATTTCACCATGTTGGAATGCAGCGCTCAGACTGCTTTTCTGCTATATTTCAGCATCACGCAGATTATTGGCTATGTTGTCATGAGCTTACCTTTACAAGGTTGCAAATAAAATATGCAACCTGACAAATATCTGACTCACATGGTCGGAAACTGCACTTTCGAATGCTGAAAACAGAAAAAGTGCTGCACAATGAATTCAACATTCTGGGAATGTCGAATGTTTTCAAAACACCCGACATTTCAGGATGTCTCCAAACACTGTCATGCAGGTGGGCAAGCCCATCTGCACCCCCCCATGTGGGGGGCTGCACTCCCCACACCCTTTTAATTGGGACACAGATGCAGTCTGTTGGCTATAGCATAGAACTGTTGCATGACAGTTCTTCAATCCCTGACTGTTATTGGGAAGTGGATGTAATCCACTTTGCTGCTAGGAATCGTGAAAGGATGCAACTGTCAGCTGAATGAGACACTCCCAAGGTATTTCCCATATGCCACTGAAATGTTCCAGAGGTCAGTATACCTAGACTTAGACACACTTTTGTTTCTATCCATATTGGGCTACCCTCACAGACTATGAGCATACATGTGGGGTGCATACATCATGCAGGAGTTCCCCTCAGAAGCTCAAGTTTCATAATCTCAAAATTCATATTGTAGAGATGATATGATCAAGTCCCGAAACATGAAGGTTTTGAGTGGATATCGCTGTGCAACGGGGATCATGGAATTTACCCTTTTCCCCACTGTAGTGCGATCTTGGAGTTGGTATATATAATATGCAGGAGGTGTAGAGGGGTGCAGGAGGCAAAAATGTAGAAAAAAGGTAGAGTTTTTGTTGTTTTTTGAAGTTTGAGTTTTCAGAAACTCAATCATATCATCTTGACAATATGAATTTCCAGTTTCTGATAAAACTTGAGCTTCTGACATAGACCTTCATACAGACAGACTACACCAACTCTCTGTATAATTTGTATCTATCTATCTATCTATCTATCTATCTATCTATCTATCTATCTATCTATCTATCTATCTATCTATCTATCTATCTACATATCTATCTATCTGTCTATCTGTCTATCTGTCTATCTGTCTATCTGTCTATCTATCTATCTGTCTATCTGTCTATCTATCTATCTATCTATCTATCTATCTATCTATCTATCTATCTATCTATCTATCTATCTATCTATCTATCTATCTATCGATCTAGTTAGCTAGCTAGCATGCTATCTAGCTATCATTTCCTGGACAGAGAGCAGTCTTAACTGTAGCCTGCCTCAGTGCCTAGCTGGCAGCCTTCCTGGACACATTTGCAGATTGTCCTGTACTATGGCTAACAGTACCTCAGTCTGCTGTAGTACATTAAATGCCAGTTGCATTATTTCTTTTTATGTATGGTTTGCAGATTCAACAGGATTCTGTATGAATCTGTGGAATACATTGGTGTTAAGATAAAGCACATATGGCCTTCACCAAGTGCTTCCATAAAGTCACTTTTAAGTTGCGTTAGACATACCTGTTGTATTTTGCAATCTGACAGGCATGAGCAAAGTCATTAATTATCCTGCATTGAATAGATAATTACTTGGTCTTGTTTTAGCACACATTAGAGAACTGTGTTTGCCCCTGATGCACTGAAGTCTTTCTTCAGCATGCTGCACTGTCTCCAACTTTCTTTTGGAATCTTTCCCTGTGATTTTGCTTATGTTTATTCTTTTTCATATCAAATAGATAAATTAATTGAATGTTATCGTTTCATAGTTAACTTGATTCCATCATAAAAATAAAATGTAAAAAGTTTACTGAACATCTTTTTAGTTTTGCTTGGGACTTACCCAAAAAAAAACGTGGGCCTCAAAACTTGACAAGTAATAATCAAGGGTTATTTTAGTAAAACGTTGTCTCTGGTTGTAATTGGGTGAAGTAATTAGATTTAATAACTTGCTATTCACTAACTGTAAAAGAGGAACATTGACAATCATAAACAAATGACACTGTTTTTACAGTTTTGCACCATTTGGGATTTTCATTCCTGTTTAAGGTTTCTATTTTTTGACTTACAAAGTAATACTTTCCTGCCTATGAAAAAAAGATCTTTCCTCACACTATTTATCTACTACAGAAATGCAACAGCCTTCTATTTTTTGAGGGAAGTTCATTTACATGTACTAAACTGGGCCTACTTTAAAATAATTGTAAGCACAATACAGGGATTCATTACCCTGGTATGTACTATGCCTAGCAGAAAAAGGAAGGTCTTTGATTGCTGTGAGCAGGAGAGAAATGCATAAGAATGTACATGCTGTCACAACCCAGAGTACTGAGTTTCAGAACATCAAAACAGGAAGGCCACAAGCTTTCATTAATCAATGTTTCAGTACATCACTACTACCTAGATCATCCTGGGTAAGTAACTGTGGAGTCAGAGAAGAGGGAGAAGATTAATTTTACATTTGTTTTCATCTTCTCCCTCTGCTTCAAGTTTCTGTAACCTCAAAATAGGTATACTTCGAGATCTGTGGTGTAGAGGCTTGCCTCCACATTTGGGAGTGCAGCGGGCATTGTTTTGTGTGCTTTGTGACCTTGTGAGTATCACTGCTTTGAGACTGTGACCTCCTGAGGCTTTAGATGCTTTAGCTGAGATTAATTGTCTTTTGACCAAACAATGCATAATTAATTAATCATAGCAAGCAGAAAATGTGCCCTGCGCCCCAATATTTTCTTAGCCGTCCTCAAGCCACAACTGTTTTCCATATTAGATGACCATAATGATTGAAGACAAAAATAAGGCAAACAATAATATGCAGCAACACTTAATAACTGTTTCAGTCTCAGCAGAATCCCCCCAGGAAAGCTTATGTTTCAAGCAAAATTGTTCATTCTGTTAGAAGCATCTTGTTCATCTCAAGATTTATTTTTTTGATGTGTTCATTATGTACAGCACACATGTGTGTTTGTGTGTGAGAGAGACAGTATGTACACATATCCCTTTTTACAGTGATCTTTAGCTTCTTACAAAATATAAAATGGCTCCCAAATGAAATGTCAGTACTTGAAACGGCAAGTGCCAACAGGCTGAAAAAAAAAAGACTGAAAATCCTGGAGAACAGCAAATATCAAATATTGCTCTTCTCCTTTAAACTTCTTTTTGGAGGGGGGCAAGGCACCTGCTCCCCCCAAACTTATATATATCAACTCCAAGATCACCATTCTACAGAAAAAAAAGGCAATAGTTCAGGAAATAGCTATCTCATACTTGGTATATATAAGTCCATTCTTTTAGCCATTCGGTCTCTATGTTTTGCAACTTCCTGTAGCAGTCCTGGCATTTCAAATGGTTAACATAAAGAACATCAAATGTGCATCTGTGAATGTAGTTTATCTTTTCTACTATAACAAACACTTGCTACAACCACTGATTATTACATTAGATTCCAGACGTATTTAAATATTATGCAAATATTCCTGTTTTACAATTTAATTTTAATATAGTTTGCGGTGCAGTAGACTTTATAAAGTGTATATACTTTTGTTGTTTTTAAATTCTTAAATTAGTGTCAGTTGCACTCCATATCACTCCTGTTGACCCTACACTTCATCTTTGTTTTAGGCACATTTGTCAATTTACTTTCAGTAGGACCCCATCTAGAGTGCAGCGTGCAATTCTTGAGACTATAGATGTATATCATAGACAACAGAGAGATACTTTAGATGATGTCAAAACAAGTGGTTTATTGTTAAAATCAAAAAATGATGTAGAGGTAGAGAATAAGAGATGAGAACATGAGAAAATGAGAAAGCAGCAGGAGACATGCTAGAAATATTCATGCATGTCAATGCTAATGTGCCCACATGGTACTACATGTAAAAAAAAAAAAAAAGAAGATGAGTGGGAATACAATCCGAAGAGAGCACATCAGAGGTGATAAAAGCAAACATTGTTTCAAAGAAAGGATGATGAATTGTTGATCATCTTTCCTGAAGAGGTGATGGGGTCAAAAACAGTGATGTGAGTTCTGGAATGCATGTGACAGTCATCAAAGCCAATATTAAAAGGACTGGATGGTGGTGAGTGGAGAATAAACAGTAAGATAAGTAAGACCTGTATCTTATCAAACTTCCCCCCATAAAACAAAAAAACAACAGAATGGCACACTAAGTAAGTAGGCCATGTGATCTTTATCTGCCAAGAAAAACAAGTGTTTCTAACTTTTACTGTAATTTCCTGTGCTATGTTTTTTTATATATTGCTTCTTCCCAAACCACGTTCATTTCTGCTGGTTAGGAATACTGCACTTTATTCTTCCCTTTTCTCTAATTATTTTATTAATATTAATTTGTTCATTCATCTTTTGATCAAACATGGCAGAAAAATGTTCATAATGAAAATAGCCTTTGCTCTGGTATTTTATATCTTCCTTTTTGGCAAATGTTAATAGGAAGAATAAAGGGGGTGGGAGGTTGGCGTAATGGTTAAGGTGCTTACCTTAGAAACACAAGGTGCGGGGTTTGATTCTCACATGGGGTAATTGGCTAGGCTTAAAATGGTCCCCGAGGACAGTTAGCCTAGTACTAATCTATGAATCTATGAATCTGTATCTTGCCTTACTTTCTGAATATGAAAGCTTATACTTGTTGACCTGCATCCTTTGCTTATATAATAAAACTCAACACACTCTGCTTTTAATGTGTAATCAAAAGGCAGTTACAAAGCTTCCATTATCAACAAGTAATAACATCCATTACAAAATAAACTTGTATTTTCATCAGATGTCTTCCATATGTTCTATGTGTTCATTTGAATTATACTACTGAAGAGGTGATGGGGTCACTACTTGTGTATCTCTGCTACCTTTAAACTAAAACAAAAAAAGAAAAAAACAAAAAAATCTTGCTTTTTTCCCACTTTCTGAAATTTAAGAAAGTTCAGTTACAGATTTGCTGTTCTGAACTGTTTGTAAGTTTCTTGGAGGCCAGTGCTTGCTTGGGCTAAAGGGAAGTCTCTGTGTTCACCAGTGGCAGTGGTTAACGCTGAGCAGCCTCTGTCCCTGTAGGAGTGGTTACTGCCTAGAAGCTGTAGTTTTATTGGCCATTTTGGGTCAATTCTAAACTCATTGATCTCTCTCTCTTAAAACCCTGCAACTCTCTTTTTGCGCGGTCTTGCAAACAGAGCAGCGTCGGGCAGCACCGCTTAAACAGGTTTAAACTATCCCCGGCTTCACAAAGTCTGCTCTTCACTTTTTCCTTTAGAACTGCTCTAAATCTCTAATTAACCACTCTATTTTCATTCTAAAGCCCTGCACTTGCTCGTATAAGTAATCTCATAGGTAAACACAAATTAAAGCACTACATCCTCTTATACTCCTTCTAAGCACTTGCTCCCTATTGGTTCTTTCTGATCAGTCAATACGTAGTTCCCTGTATTATTCAGGCATGTCCAAAGGTCAGTTTCAGGTTTACTCTCCAGTCCAGCTGGTGAATCTGGGAATCTTGAGGCAATGTTACAACTGCCTTTTGTATACAGACCACCCTCTCCTCCTCCCAACAAGCTCAAATATATGTGAGAGATGCAACTATATAGCCAAACTGGAGGCTAAGCTCTCTTAACCCAGTACTGGCACAGCCTGTCAGGAGGAGAAGGTAACCACACACACCACAAATCCAGTCTCACATAGACCTATCGCATCAGCAAACCAAACACATAAACACACAAAAACATACTTGGAGGCTCTAAATAAAAATCTGCCTAAGCAGCAGAGACCTCCAAAGCAGACATCCAAGCAACACCTATCACGAAACAATATCCATGTAGCACATAGCTCACAAAGTCAGTGTGCCATACAGTCACAGCCCTTAAGGCTAAACAACACACCTAATACACTTGTAATAGGTGACTCTGTTTTCAGACACACTGATGTCCCACACACCAGGCTGAACAAGGAGAAGGTTACTGTAAGCTGCCTGTCGGGTGCCAGGATCCGCCACATAACACAAGCACTCAGGTCACTCCAAAGCAAGTACAAATATGACTCCGTCATTGTCCATGCTGCTGTGAATAACCTGAGACGTACCTCCCTGGACTACATGAAAAAAGACGCACAGGAGCTCTTTGATCATGTAGCCCAGGCCGGAATGATGCCACAGTATAAAGACAAAATGATTAATTTTAACAATTGGCTAAAGTATTGGTGTCATTCAAAGAGGATCCAGTGTCTGTCAGCCTGGGATGACATGCTCGACAAGCCACGTTGCTTCGCTAGGGACGGCTTGCACCTGTCACCCCCTGGGTTTTCGAATACTGACAAAGGCTCTTGCCTCCCCCATAGTGCCTTTTTTAGGCAAGGCTCAAACGACAAACCCCCCCCATAGACAACACAAAGAAAAAAAATCTAAGGGCAATGCTGCTCAATGCCAGAAGTCTAAACCTCAAGATGCACACACTCAAGACTCTCCTCAGTATGGAAAATATCGATATCTGTGCAGTAACAGAAACCTGGTTCAAGGCTCCCGAGAGCACCCCAGCACTAACAGGTTATACTTCATACCATGCTTTCCGGCCCCAAAACTCGGACTGAACCACAAAAGGAGGGGGAGTATCCATATTTATCAAAGATACCCACACCTCCAGGTTAGTGGCACTGCATGAAGCATCGGAGACCATCCATGTGCAACTAACAGTGGGAAAAACTGCCTTTCAGTTTGTAGCCTGCTACAGACCACCCTCCCAAACACAGAAACCTCACTCGGCTTTCCTGAGAACACTGGAGAATATGAAGGTCTCTCCAAACACTATTATATTGGTTGACTTCAACTACCCAAACATCGATTGGGAAAACTACTCAATCCCAAACACCCTCGCCCAACAGTTCCTAGAATTTATAAACTCAAATGCTATGGAACAACTGGTCACCACTCCCACAAGAGGGGAAAACATATTGGATCTGGTCATCACCAACATGGGGTCTCTATGTTCCACACCAGAGGTATACCCCTCATTGGTAAGATCAGACAATAAACAAATCTCACTGGACATCTATATTCCATCCCCACCCCTATCCAAGGAAACCATGGTGAAGAACTTCTCAAAAGCAAACTTCACACTTCTCAAAACTGAGGTGGAATACTTCAAAGCCCCTGGGCCAGTGGAAAATATGGCCCAAAATGCAGAATCCTTTACAAAAGCATTCTATGGACACCTACAGGAATGCATGGAGCATGCTATCCCAAATAAAACCAAGACTCACTCCTCCAAAGGCAGGAGACCTGTCTGGTGGACCCCGGCCATAAATAAGCTATACAACAGAAGGAGAAAGCTACTACATGACAGAGCAAAATCCCAAAAAGGGAAGGCATCACTGATCAGTACTAGCAAGAAACTACGATCCCTCATAAAATCATC
Organism: Protopterus annectens; assembly: GCF_019279795.1. Classification (NCBI taxonomy): domain Eukaryota; kingdom Metazoa; phylum Chordata; order Ceratodontiformes; family Protopteridae; genus Protopterus; species Protopterus annectens. The sequence goes on along the minus strand of NC_056744.1, from coordinate 41,750,774 downwards.
TAAGGCCAGCTTTGAAAGAAAAATTGCACAAGACACTAAAGATAATCACAAGGCCTTCTTTAGTTATGTCAGAAAACTGGGAGGCAACTCCTAGATATGCTCTGAGTTAGTGCAAAATGACAAAAAATACACTGAACCCACAGACATTGCCAACATCCTGGCAGAAAGGTTCAGTGCAAACTTCTCTCCCCCTTCCCCCCCAAAAGAGCAAATGTCTATCCAACAGGGTGTAGCCTTCCTGAGATCACAGATGCACAGGTGAGAGCTGCCCTCTCCAAAGCAAAAAACACAGCATCAATGGGACCAGACGGTGTCCAGGGCTGCATCTTACATGAGCTCCAAGAAGAACTAAACCCTCATATAAAGTCACTGTTCAGTCTCAGCCTTACTACAGGATATGTACCCAAGGAATGGCGTACAGCAACAGTGGTCCCACTCCACAAAGGTGGTGCCACAACAGACCCCGGAAACTATTGCCCTATAAGCCTGACTAGTCTGGTTTGCAAAGCTATGGAGTGCATCATCATGTAAATCATAAACAAAGACATTGGGAACCTCCAGACACTGGATCCTACCCAATTCGGCTTCGTTAAGGGCAGATCTTGCCTCTTGAACCTGGTTGACTTCTTTGAAACAGTTACCAAAGCCATAGATGAAGGGAAGGTAGTCCACACAGCCTACCTGGACCTCGCAAATGTCTTCGACACAATACCCCACTCAGGCATCATAAATAAGCTCACCAGCTTAAATATCAACCCCTATGTCACAAGATGGGCTGCAAACTGGCTCAGGGATAGAACCCACATGGTCAGAATAGCAGGTGCCATGTCAGACTCTAAACCAGTTACAAGTGGTATCCCACAAGGCTCAGTCCTGGGACCTCTCTTGTTCGGTATATATTTCTCCGAGGTACAGGCTAACATGGGTGGACTATGGCTGACCAAGTTCACAGATGACTGCAAACTGGGTGCTGTAATCGACTCTCTGGCTGACACAAGCATCCTCCAAAAGGGTCTCACAGAGACGGATAACTGGTGCCAGAGCCATGGCCTAAAGCTAAATGCCAAAAAGTGCATAGTCATCCCCTTTGGGAAAAAAAAGTGCCCACAAATTACCACATAGGTGGTAATCCATTAAGTATGGAAGAAGTAATTAGGGACTTGGGGACCCAAGTAGATAGCAATCTCTCCTTTGACAATCACATTGCCAAAGTGGTTAGAAAGACCTTCTATACAGCCCACCTTATCATGAAAGGGTTCACATCTAGATCAAGAGAGGTCATTGTGCCCCTCTACTCATCTCTTATCAGGCCCATAATTGAGTACAATGCCCCATTTGGGATGTACCTTACCCGACACCTTCAGCAACTGGAAAGACCCCAAAAGTATCTCACCAAGAGGATCAAGGGGCTCAAACAGATGCCCTATGCAGTTCGGCTAAAGAAACTCCAGCTCTACTCAGTTGCGTACTGCCTACTCAGAGGCGATCTGTGTCTGACGTATAAAGCCATGTCCAACCCAGAATTAATGGATATGCTTCACCTCAGGAAATCCAAATCCCTTAGAGCTACATGCTCCAGGGACTTGAACCTCAGCACAGAAATAAATAGGACATGCTGGAGGGACAGATTCATATCCCAGAGGCTCCCCTCACTCTGGAACAAAATCCCAATCCATGTTAGGCAGAGCCCATCACTGACCCTCTTCAAGAGAAATCTTGACGAGTGGATGGGAGATCGTAAGTTTACCCCTGGGATCTCTTCTGTGTCCCTGCTTGACAGAGATACAGTAAACTAACCTTAAAAGGGCTACCTTCTGTGACCTACTATACAGAGGCACAGTCAACTAATCTAAAAGGGTGGCGAAAGCCAAACACACTCTGGCTAGGGCAGATAGCCTAGTATCAACCTATGAACCTATGAACCTATGAACTCTTTACCTTATATTCAGTTCCCATCCTTATCTAGTTAGTTATTTTTTGGTTCATATGTCATTTGTTTTATTATTTTTCTAATCTAGTCTTACACGGAAGATTAATAAATCCGGGGGTCTATGTTTAGTATGCAGTTTGTCTTATTTCTTCTGTAAGCAATGCTTTTGTTCATAGTTGATCTCATTAGTGTTTTCTCCACCAGCCTGATTCCAGTTTTCCGTAGTCCAAATCATCTGACAAAACAAACAAACAAAGTCTGATAGGACAAAAAATTACTAAGAACCTTAAATGCACACAGGTGAACACTAAAACGGTGTCAAAATCAATAAAAGAAAAAAAGCAGACCCAATATTTTATTCATTCCAATATTTAAAAAAACATGGCTGCATATAAAAAAATAGAAACAGTAATGTAAAAATTTATATGTGAATATTCTTAATTAAGTAGAAGTGTGGATTGTGTTGATCTCCCATAACAGTGTAACATATCTGCACACAGTGTGAATGACTCCATAGATGACCATACAGTTAGGACACCTTATTAGTTTACACCAGACTGGATAGTGATAGTCTTTAAAAGCAGTACTTAGTTTAGAAGGTAAGGGACCTAGTGCTCCTGCTGATATCTTTCAAACCTGTGTACTTCTAGCAAACCAAGATTGTCTTGGTCTTTCCAGTAGGTGGCTATGTGCATCTTAATTATTGCTGAGTAAAGTAACAAACCCACCTTGGTTGAGTTCCCCACCCTGGATCAGTGTACTGAAGACAATGTAATCCACAAATCACTATTGTTCAGAACTGATTGGCCTACAGCACAGGAACCTAGTAAGCTTCTCCTGCTCCAAACCACCTTGATTTTAGGGCAATTCCAGACCATGGGCAAAAAGTTAGGAAAGAGAAGCCATACCTTGAGCATTCCATTTTGCACACTTATAGTCTACTTTCTCGCTGCTCCCAGTAGTCTTAAAATTACCACTGACCAGCTTAAATGGCTGCTTGCGGAGACTCGGGAATCTGTTCAGCTCATTTAACAGCTTCAGCTGCTGAGAGACGTCCGGTGAAATATTGAGAGCTGTGTTACCTGAAAATGAAGGTGCAGGGAGATATGTCACCGTCTGCTTCAGATGAAGCATTTATAAGAAGAGAGTAATAGATTATTTTAAATGTTCTACCTTTTGTTGGGGTTATTCTGTAGCCATGCTAGTTTTGGTTGAGAAGTCATCCTTTACCAAAGCACACAATGATGAGCAGACTGCATGTCTGAGCTGAAAGTATTTCAACCTGTCATGTAATTCCAGTTAAAATTTACCATGCAAAATTTGAAAGGAGCAAACTCAGCTTGTTAACAACTATTTTAAACATGTTACAAAAATACTAATACTCACACCTTTCCATGTACACTTCAAATGAACTCCATCGATGTGCAGCTGGGAAGTCCTCAAAGGGAAATAATAACACTAAATGTCTAATTTTCAACAGTCACACACCTGGTGGGCGCTTTTAAACATTTCTGCATCTTTAACTGTGTGGAAAATTACCAGGGAACAATCTCAATGCCAGATAGGAGAGACGTCCTAGTAACGCACCTAAAAATCACTCAGCATAGAGGGATGGTACTGTTAAGCAGCAAAGAATGCTTGCATCATAAAAGGACAGGCATAGAAACAGAAGTTACGCCACAGCACTCTCCCTATCTTGACCGGAAATGCAATCATTGCCTGGGAATTCTACACCTGTGTCTATTCCGCATAAATAGCTCTGTAAACATTTGAATTTTGACCAAGCAATTATCAAAGGGCAGAGTAGGAGCACATCTGACTCCATAAAATATTTTAGGTGCAAAAAATGTTTTCACAGCATTATTTCTCCCAGCCATAGCAAAGTGCAGGCTCTTCTAAATATGGATCTGAACAAAAAACTACTGCTATACGGGCCTCAAATTAATTTCTACCATTTGAGATGCCAAGGCATAATTCTTGAAACATAAGTAAGTTGGGGGATCAAAACTCATTTTATAAGACCCAGTTACCTGGGCCATAATGGCTTTCACAGACTTATTACAAGAAATATCACATTATTCCCATTACTAAAAGTTAATCTGGAGGCCACAGCAAAGCCATCAAGACTAATGTTTAATACCTCAGCATCCTTAGCAGGAGCTTCTGAAAACTCTACATGGTCACCTGAAAAAAGAAAAACATCTGTTAGTTCTTCATACTGGGAGGCCCAAACTGACAATGATAATGTTTTCTTAATCAATACAAGATTTCTCTAAGCATATTAGCATCTCATCCAGCTTTCTTTTTTAGGTTTTTAATTACAACTGAAGTATCATATAACTATTATTTTCAAATTACCTATTACATAAGCTCTTAATTCTTCAAATAAGTGTTTCCAATATGCCATTTAAGAATATGCATATATTCCAATAATCTGAAACACTCTTTTATCTCAGTGTCAAATACAGAAATCCATCCTATTACTACAACACTAAAATCTAATATTTTAACCTTCTTATTATACAAAAAAATGCAAGTCCTGAATATCTATCCAGCTCTAAATTTCACAGTATCTCATTTCCTAACAGAGTATTAGTTTGTATCCTTTCACCTGCTTTAAGAAATCACATGTTTTGTAACAAAATCACATCTAAATCCAGTCTTACACCATTTTAAAACTCTAACCCCCGGATTCACTAATCTTCTGTGCAGGACTAACTTAGTCCTGCACGGAAGTGCCCGTGTAGGAGCAGGACATCAGTGCGCCATGCATAATAATGAAGGCGCACTGCCCAAGCACCTAGGCTTACACAGAGTGTGTGCGAGTGCAGGGGGCATGTCTGAGAGCAGAGCTCTCAGAATAAGCATGCCCCTGCAATGTAGAACAGCAGAAGCTGTTAAGAAATGAGCGAGATCACTCATAGGTGTCCCCATATCCTCACCAACAGTCCCCCATGTGTACAACAGCTAACCGTAGGTGCCCAGGTGTGCCTATCGCTTAGCTACGGTTAATGCAGCTTAAATGGCTGAAGAGGATAACAAGGAAGGTATATGGAAATGAAGCAGTATAGCAATAGTGTAGTGGGGAGAGCACTCGCCTTGCGAGCAGGCATTCCCAGTTTGAGTCCCACTGCAGCACTTTCCATGTGAAATCTGTATATGAACATTTTTTTGCTGTATAACCTACTAAATAACATTTAAATGTGAACTGGAGTACTGCATTAAATGCACATGTGAAGTGTCAGTGTCATAATGAATAAGGCACTAGTAAGCAGGTTTAAACAAAAATAAGCAGTAGTAAGCATATATAAGCACTAGTAAGCATATTTAAGTGTGTTTGCATAGGGTCAAGCATTGCCTACACAGATTAAGCAAGGTAGAAGCTAAGTGAGTGTAAGAAACTGTAACCAGAAGTAAGTACTGCTTAGCTCTGTGCAAACCCATGCAAACTCGCTTACAACTGCTTTAAAGTGCCTTAATCACTCTGTATCCAATGGCCCGTGTTCTGCCCAGCAACAAAATAAACAGCCTCTGCAACGCTTGAACCCAAGACTCTGTACAGTACAAGTCACAGTAGTTAACCACTAAGCCATCATAGCAGTACATAAGATTGAGGTTTCAACAAACAAATCCTCACCATAGGAAAATCAAACTGAACATGTGAAAGGAATCTATGTAGAGTGGGATGTGGTATAACCTGCTACATAACATAAATACGTGAACTGAAGTACTGCAGTAAGGCCAGATGTGAGGTGTTATTGTATGTAATAAAGTGTTGAAGTCCCCAGGACCCCATACAATGCATGTACACATGAATCATGGATACCAGACGCATATATAGCATGTAACGAATAATAAATCAATGCCAAAAGGAAAATATAATGCAAAGTAAATATTAAGCAATGCTAAGCATTGCACAGCTCAGCTTAGTTGGGGTAAGCAATGTGTAGGCCGGCTAACTCAATTTGCCCAGTGATATGCCCTTTTAAGCAATGAATACATTAGGTAAGCAGGTGTGCCCATAGCTTAGCCTTTTCAAAACCATCCAGTCACAGGAAAGTGCGGGAAATTGGGTGTATATAAACCCACAGGTGCCAATAATTACCATAACTGGCTGCAGCTCCCTACTGTAGGCAGAATGGCTGGAGTTGGGGAAGGCACTCGATTTACAGTGCAATGCTGGGGCACCCAGGAGTCCAGATTCATGGTATGGCTCCAGGTAAAACACCATGAGGAGAGACTACTGCAGGGCCAGTAAGAGGGCTCTCAATATAAAGTGGAGGCCTGGGACAGTCTCACATGTAACCTCACCAGTGCCACTGAAATCCCCCGGACTGGTGAGCAGGTCAGGCATCACCACACTGACCTGAAGCTGCGGAGTGGTGATCTCTTGGACCAGTGGAACCAAGAAGCAAGGGAGATGGCTGATGCCCCAGCACTGAGTGAGCACCCAGTCTACTACATAAATAATGATTGACTAGCTTGTGTATACTATGGATAGGTAATGGCTAAATTCACTGTATTTCTCTGATAGCTGCAGATGAGCCCAAATCTGCTGCCTGGTAACCTGTTCCCCTGACAAATAGTGTGATGATCCAAGAAATGTAGACAGCTTATACTGACATATAATGGATAGACCTAGACTTAAAAAGAGAATGCATATGGAAACAAACATGTCATTGTAGCATCTCATCCAAAGTGTATGACAGCAGTTCGCAATATATGTCACATTAACACCTGCATCCTGTCAAGCCTTGACCAGAGTGTATGCAATAACAGATTGTTAGGTATGTGTATAACAGCAACATGGAATCTGGGAGTATGTGCAGAATTTGTCAGGTAGTGTTAACAAAGATTTTCTCCACAGCTATAACAGGTAAGAGGTGTAGACTGTAGGTACAACACAGGTCACTTATATACTTGTCTACAGGCATGGAATCCGGGAGTATGTGTAGAAATTGTCAGGTAGTGTTAACAATTATTTTCTCAACAGGTATATCAGGTAAGAGATGTGGACTATACGTAAGACACAGTCCAGGCATATACTAATCTACAAACATACCATTGTACAAAGTAAGGACATTGGGTAGTGTAATAATACATGTAAGGAGCAGATCACTGCAGTGACTAAGAAAGTTGTGAAAACTACAGAGATATATTAGTTGTTAATTGACCTTTCTCTCTCACCCCCTCCATATGTGCAACAATAACCTTATTACACACCTAAATGGGTATGTGTATACTCCAAACTTTTGTTGGGACATATGTCCTATTGGTTTATAAATATTCACATTTGGTCCTATGCATGTTGTTGTTGTTTGTCTTTTGGCTTTTCCCAGTTAGGGGTCGCCACAGCAGAACTCTGGTCCGCTAATGATTGGCAGTTGGTTTTTATGGTGTCGAGTTGCCAGCCCAATGCTCAACTTTCAACGAAGGCACACCCATTTAACGCATGTCTTTCGAACACCCACTCAACCGCGGGGAGGACTTGCAGACTCCACACAGAAGGCACTCCCAACCCAAGCCAAGAATTGAACAGGAGAACCTCTTGCTGTGAGGCAACAATGCTACCGCTGCACCACTGTGGAAGTCATTTGGTTCTATGCATGTGCCATGTTAAAATACTCCCATATTGGTGGCCTGTTGCCATCAATGAAACCTGCATGCTGTTGTAATGGTGACTGTTGCCCCATATATGCATGTGTTCTGCTTGCTCTGAAACTGTTGTAAACTGGTGTCTTGGGTTAATGGGAATACTTATGCATGCTGTTATAACTAATCCTGAATGCTGCTGACTATGACTAATTGATATCTTTCTTAAAACTGCAACACCATAGCTCGTATAGGAAGGCCGGTCCCAGCGGACCCACCTGTCCCACCTCAGCTGGCCATGGCATGGGGCACCAGCATATCTGGGGCCCAGCTTGGGACCTCCTCCTCCATTGGCCCTGCACCACCTATAGGTGGAACCACCGCAGGGGATGGTGCTCAGCCCCCCGGGACCGGGGCAGAGAGGTACCTGTCACCTGCCGTCAGGTCCGGGCCATAGTGTGTAGGGAGCTCGACAGGGAGTTTCGAGGCCAGCTACACCAGCTTGAGGGCCGCATGGTGCAATTAGAGGGTGAGCTTGCCCCTCCTACCCAGCCCCCAGCACAGCCACCTTTGGGGCCGTGAAGGTGCTGTGGTGACTGCCCATGGGTGGGGACCTCAGTCCCACTGTTTCCATTTGGGGGCTCATGTGCTTGCGACTTCCAAACACCCTTCCCTGTCCAAGGTGTCTACCCCCCACATGTGTCATATACCACCCCTGTATGTGTCTTGTTTGTCTTGTCTGTTAACCTTCCCAGCCTACCTCCACAAATACACCTACTACCCCTCCCCAACATCCCACTCTTACCTGAAAAAGAAAAAAAGGGCAATCTGCTCCCACAAAAAAATCTCACCCCATACATAGCTGTCCATTTCACACACGTGTCCTCTGGACACATGTAATCCGGTCTAATTGGCATCGCAACAAATTATTGTTGTCCTCACCCCCACCCAGGGGATTGAGTGTTCAAATCTACCGACAAATTCAGTGTATATGCACAGCTGTTGCTGTAGATGAAATGGGCAGCTATGGAACTTCCCTACACCCTTCCTGCACATCCATGGCTATTTTCCCTACTATCTTTCCCTCTTTGTGCCCCTTTTTTCACCACTTTCCTATCAACCCCTTTTTCTTTCCTTTTAAAGAAATTAGAGTGGGGGTAAGTGGGAGTAAGCACTTTTAAGCAGCAGTAAGTAGTTTTAAACCTGTTTGCACGGGGGGTAAGCTATGCTTACACAGGTTAAGCAATTTAGAAGTTAACTGCATAAAAGACACTGTAACCGGAAGTTAATGGTGCTTACCTCTGCACAAACCCACACAAACCAGCTTACAACTGCTTTAAAGTGCCTTAATCATGCTGTATTCAATGGCCCATGTTCTGCCCAGCAAAAAAAAAAAAAAACAGCTACTGCAAGCCTCAAACCTAGGACCATGCACACCATACGCAAAGTGATTTTCCACTAAGCCATGACATATATACATAAATCTGATGTTGTCAGAAACATATCATCCAGGCCAGACATGCAACAGTACAGAGAATGTATACCAACATCTAGATGTATGTGTGTCTGTAAATATATTAATATCTAACCAGATACAACATATCTATATACGTAGATATATATATATATATATATATATATATATATATATATATATATATATATATACATATATATGAACATATATACATGCAAATGCCTACATTGACACATATATATGTCTACACCTGCATGTCTACCTATACACAGCAAGGTACATACATGTACTCGGATATATAGCTATGTAGGTATATACGGACATAATCATACATATGTAAGCTTATATATATATATATATATATATATATATATATATATATATATATATATATATATACATATATATAGGTATATATGGCCATACATCTGTAGATAACGATGGGAACATCCCACCTGTATGATGTCAGGCTGGTATTGGTAACTTATCATGCAGTACAGTCTTGCTCCTATAGGAATTGTAAAATGTGGAAGCCATCAACATCCCCAGGATACAGATACACAGACACATATCTGCAGATGCAGATATACCTATATATATAATTACATATATATAGATATACATGTGACTACACAAACACACACAGAGATATGTACAGTAAGATACATATGTAGAAGGTTCACAAAATATGAAACAGCCACTATGCCTACAGTTCACACCTGAACAACTGGACACTGTATGGGCCACCCATACCAATGACAATCATTGCCTGCAACATATACCCACAGAGAGGTCATAGGAAAAAACACCACACACAGGTTTGCAGGAATGGAAAACTTTTATTTGTGTACTATTACAGTTCTATATACTATTGCTACTGTAACTGGGATTGTCTTCACAGACATGGTGTGTGTGGAAGGTCACATCTGCTTACAACATATATGCCATTGACTACTGACAGATATCTGAAGGACATCATAGTAAAGTACCACTGCTAGCATGTAATGGCCCTGTGGACTGCAGCAGAGATCTTGTCCAATATATGTACACATTCTGACACACTCTGTACAGTCCAGAGGTATACACATAACCACTTAGTGCAAAACATGTGTAACATGCCTGACAATATGGATGTAGACAGCCATGTAGATGAGTATAACACATAACGACTGGTATACATTTGCCACCATAGGTTATACATTCACACACCCCTGTCTGGCCTGACACATAATAACCGCTGGTACAGGGGTGCCATGACCACACACTACCCACTAGATATTGACATACATATGTACAGCATCCCACTGCTCTGTCTGACATACATCACTGTTAAGGTAGACCCGGCAGCAGTAAATCTAGCAAGTACCTGCACATGACATTTTACTGGGTAAGTACACTAAGCTGCTAGGCATGTAACAATGCACTGTACATGCTACAGGTAGACTGGCTCAACACTGGCCTACATCTCCTATGGGGGAATGCACATGTACCTGCATATATAGCAGGCTCTACAGGCATGTCACAGCACAAGGTAAGATACACCTGTCTGAAAGTGCATAACCACAACCAACGTGAACACAGCCACAGCCATATATGTTAAGCTAGCATAATATTACAGTATATGGACTATCTGTTCAACACCATCCTCATATGTGCCACTCACAGACTGATCCTACATATACTGGGCTGCTACACAGTTTGGTCTGATGGCTATCTATGGTATGACACATGTGTGTGTATGGATGTACAAACATGTACGTCAATACGGTACCATACAGTGGAGCAGCATGTAACATCAGATAGGACGGGAACTAGAACAATGACATCTACCACAGTCTGTACACAGGCTAAGGTACATATTAACAATACACACACTGTCGACATTCACCATAAGTACACAGACCTCAGTACTGTACAAATATCCACAGAATGTCCAGGTTATGTCATGAAATATAACCCCTACTGTACATAACATGTGTAGCAGTCTGATATCTCACTGGCATGTCATCAGATATGATGCCACTAATTATGGTGTACAGCACATATGCACCACTTCATGCACAACATATATACAAAGTTTGACAGAGTTGTGGCTGGAAGCACATACACAGGGCCAATATTGACATGTTGCTGTGATAACCTCATACATTTACTGTTGTAACAGGGTTTGTTGCAACATATGTCCTATGAGGGATATGAAGGCATTAACTGTCACAGCTTTCATCATCTAAGGACTGCAATCCACACACTACCTTCTGCAGTCCACAGATAGATGCTCCATGGGTAACACATGAAACCAAAGCCACAACACACTGCCCAGTCTGCAGATGACCCTGCATATGGGCATTCCTCATAAACATGGAACTGACATGGCAGGTATTGAGACATGTAGGACAGCCATATCCACACACACACTGTTAAACCATCATTACTCCAAATGCAGTAAAGCAGCACTTACAGTCTGTAGTGAGGTCAGGTGCATCCCCCTCCTGTGTGTTGGCCTGTTTATACAGTGTATGTTGTTAGAGGTAAATCCCCAATCCATCTGAGATGCTGTTTGCCAAACAACAGATCTAGTTCCTGCTCACAGTGAATGAAAAGGGCCAACACCAACATGATGTTCCTAGATATTGGAGTGTGTTACCATGCAATTGGCCATGGGAATGTTACCATAGCTGTTCCACATGCAATCAGCTAGGGGAGGGTTGCAATTCGTGCAAAGGACATCAGCTGATCATGAGCATCACTTAAAATACACATGCTGCTGCCTAAGCAAAGCAGGTGTAGGTCTTCACATCCACCAGAGAGGGAATGGATGAGGCAGACAGAGGCAAAGAGAAGCCAGGGAGGGGATGGGTGGCAGAGTAAAACTCAAGCATGTTTGTGTCATACACCTACCAACACAGGGTATCAAACCCCTGACGACTATGTAGTGCTATCACAGTTCTGTGCAGTTATTGGATGTGCCACAATGAGTTTCCTGCGGTGAAGTCCTCAAAACATATATGTGATGGTGAGTGACATCTGCAACAGGGACATGGTAGCTCTACGGAAGATGATGTACACGTGCCTGTCCACATGAACAGATGCCAGCATCAACATAGCCACACTCTCACAGGGATGCACACACATTGGCACACTTTGCAGAGATAGGATTACAACTCATCAGTAGTGGGATTGTCACAACATATCACTGTGCAGTTATCATATGCACCACATGGGTCATACGGGGGTTGTCTGGGCAAACAGTATGGGGAGGTGTCTGACATCAGACAGCATGCTACAGTATGCCCATGGTTGTTGTAGGGAGTGTGGATGTGAACATATGCACCATACAACACACACACAAACACACAGGGTGCCAGTACTGGCATGCATGGGTCCATGTCTGCATGGGTGTGTGGTGGTCGACTGTGCCAGATGGCTGTATAAGGCTAGGCAATGGGTATACCTTGGCATCAGGCCACATGACAATGGTCTGCATTGTGGCTCAGGCCTGTAGTGTCTGCATTTGCCCACACAAGTGGGTAATGTATCCTCCATCCAGTCACCTGGGTGACTATTGTGTGTGGCCAATGCTGTGCATTGCTTGCCATGTATGTGTTCCTTAGCCCATGACATGGACAGTGTCTGGGATGTGCACACCTCCCACATGCATGTACAGTGACATGTGGAACTGTACCTGGGGTGTCTGGCCCATGTTGTGAACACCGATTATCATCAGATGTGCCAGTCTTGCCCACCTGTGACAGGAACTGGTAATGGGCACCAGGTTTACCCTGCACCTACATTTATAGCATGCTAACTGCATTCCCTGGTGTCAGTGGCATCTGTCAATACAGGTCATGTTGTCAGGCATGGTATGTCCTTTGTGGGTCACATGTGATGGCACCACATGTGTTGCAGGTGTCCACTGGGGAACATGGGGAAGGTGCACTGTCTGCATGTATGTGCATATTACACAGATGGACAGGGTGCTATGCCCTCTGTAGCCCACTGCTATCACCCTGTAGTTACTATCTGTGGCCAATATGTAGTGCACTTCCCACATACTGGCTGTTGCCTAGGCATGTGTGTGTGTATGAGACATGGGTTGAAAGTGTGCTCTGAGTAATACTCGGGTTTCTAACTGTGATTGCCTGGCCTTGCTGTCACATGTATGGGTATGTCTTTGCACCCCAGCCTCTCAGCTATGTCACATCTGTTATCCCTGTATGGTGGATATTGTGATATATAGTAGGGCTACCATATAAGAAATATATATAAAACCCGATCCACATTGGCCACAGGTGTCACACACACACACTTGTCTTGTCTGGGACTAGAACTCCTACCTAACTAGTTTATTACACTATGCAGTTATAGTATGCACCATGGAGATTACTGGAGTACTTCTTCCCCAAAGCTGTATTTCACAATGAATGGCATCAGCAGGATTGCCAAAGTAGGCCATTTGAAATGTGCTGAGTGTGACTAGTCTAAAATGCATTGCTCCCTACACAGACAGTGATACACACACAAAACATCCACAACCAACATGCGTGGGTATACAACCCCTAACAGAGGTCTATATCACACTACAGCATGGAGCTATTATAGGATGTACCACAGGGATTACTGGAAAGCCCCTTCCCCAAAGGTATATTTCACAATGAATGACAACAGCAGGATTACCAAAGTAGGCCATTTGAAATGTACTGCATGTGACTAGCTTAAAATGCATTACTCCCTACACAGACAGTGACATACACACACACAAAACATCCACAACTGCCAATGGTGGGGATGTAACCCTAACACAGTTCTAAATCACACTACAGTAGTGCACAGTTATGGTATGCACTACAGAGATTACTGGGCTACAACCTTCCCAGAGGTGTATTTCTAGGTGGAGGACATCAGCAGCCTTGCCAAAGTTAAGTTTATGACTTGTAGATAGTGTGACTACCCTAAAAAGTATTGCTCTCTACACAGACAGAGTCAAACAGACACACACACACTTACCATGTTTAGGATTAGAACACCTACCTAACTACTTTATCACACTACAGCAGTACGCAGTTAAAGGACGCACTAGGGAGATTACTGGGCTACAACCTTCCCAGAGGTGTATTTCACAATGGATGACCTCAGCAGGCTTGTCATAGTAGGGCTATGGGGAGGGCAGTTGTGCATGGGCCATAACTCATTCATCTAGGGGTTGACACGCCACATGCGGGCACACACAGGGTCATATTTCACAGGTAGGTGTATGCAGCTGCTAGATGACTACTTCCTATTACACCTGACTATTTCTACATTTCTACATAGGATGGGGGGCTCATCTGACTGTTATTATATTACTACATTGGATGGGGGGGCACACCTGACACTTGTACACATTCGCTATGACTGTACTGGTATGTCAGGTACTCCATTTCATTCTGTATTCTTACCTGTCATGCTGACTAGAGGCATACCAGTGTACTACAGATCGTAGCTTTGGTTGCCCTGCATATTAGTGTCTGACTTCCTACCCTTTGAATCTAACATCCCACTACAAACCTGCTGTAGTCTGTCTATGTAGGCCTGGGTGGGAGATTAACCATAGCCATCATTCAGGGTCCATAGCACAGGCTCAGTTTGTGTTTGTTTACACCTGTCCTGCTGGATGGGACTGTTGTTGGTTATGTGAACTGCCCTGACTGGCTTGTGTGAGTCATATGGGCACACATGTTGCTCAGCACATTTCCTGCAGTGGGTTTTGTCACCCTGTGTAGTACTGGCTACTGTGGTGAGTCCAGTATGTGTTACAGATGTCATGGTGCCACTATGAGTGTCTACTGACTGCTGTCATCACAGTCAGCCACCCAATTCCCTTGCATGTTCACATCAATACCATAGCTACAGGTAAGGACACATTCTACTCCATTTGGCAATTGGTAGGTTGATTGACTTACCTTGAGGGTGTGCCAGACTTGCAGATGGTGCTGGAGGGCTGCCTATGTTGGATGCACATAGTACACTCCCTATACATGGTTGAGCACAGGTAGTGTTATGTTTGGCATCCCTTTTACTGTAAGTGCGAGTCAGAGAGAGGTGTCATTCCCTGGGTCCCTACTGTGTCAGTGTATGTGCTATGCATTGTCTCTTTGCCAAGGCCTTGGCATACTGGGCATGCCACCATCTGCCTACTGAGGCAGGCTCAGGTTGTTCCTCCTCTGAGTCACTCTGTGCCTGTGCAGGCCTTGGCATTAATGGTGGGCTGTGTGGCCCTGTCCTGTGCTGTTCCTGCTGCAGCACTTTCCGCAGGATCATATTGTGTAGCATGGCACATACCATAACAATTTGGGTACATGTAGCTGGTGAGTACTGCAAGGCTCCACCGGATGTGTCCAGACATTGGAACTGTGACCTGAGCATCCCAAACGCATGCTCTATTATGTCTGGTCTGCACATGTGCCTCATTATGGCGTTCTTGTTCAGTTGTGTGTGCATTTCTGATGGGTGTCATCAGCCACAGTTCTGGTGTGTAACCAGCATCCCCCACTAGGTGACCGTAGGGAATGTCCCCAATGGCAAATCTCTGGTACAGCTGCGTCAGATGCCATATGTGGGAAGCGTCATAGCTTCCAGGGCAGCCAGCACACATGTTCATTATAATGCCCTGGACATCACAGACAACCTGGCAGTTGATGGACAGGATTCCTCTACAGTTGATGTAGGCCCTATCCTGATCACCAGGTGGAGCTTTGATGCGTATGTGAGGTGCGTGCAGTCTATAGCACCGACTACCTCGGGGTATTCTGCTATTTGGTAGAAGAGATGCATATTGCTGGCCAACACCTCACGGGTGTTGAGGAAATATAGGTGCTCACTGGCTGATGCCTGTGAGATCCCCATGATATCCCCAGTTGAGCTTTGGGAGGTACCTGTGGCTAATATTCCTAGGCTTACACATACCTTGGTATCCACAGGGATGGTTTCGCCTCAGTCAGTTTGGTGTGTCAAGTGTGGCCGGCACAGCTCAACAATTTGCTGTAGGAGGTCTATGTCCACCCTATAGCGCACCACTATCTCCAGCTTATGTAGCCTCTGGTAGGTTACCCTGGGTCTGTACACTCTTCTCCGTGTCCTCACTGTGGGTTGATTGGCAGCATTCACATCCTCACCACCCCCAGCCTCTTGCACATGTTGATCTATGTTACCTTCTGCAGCCCTTCTCATTTTGTAAGCTTGTTTGTTAAAATGTCCCCACTTGTATACTCGGGTGGGGTAGAGTGTGGAAAAAAACAAAGGGGTAGGTGTTTGCATAGTTTATAGTAGTGTTCTGGGTGGGGCTGGTCTGCTGCCTGTGTAATTGGCTGATTCTGATACATTTCACCTGCCAGCTATGCTAGTTCTCCTAGATTACCTTCCTACTGCTGTTTTCCTTTCCCATTGTCTTCCTGTTTAAGCCCGAAGGCACGCCGTGCAAATAGAGTTCTCAAATGTGCATGCTGTTGCAATTTCCTGTTTAACTTTTGTTTTCCTCCTGTAAAACCCGGTGCACGGCGCGCAAACCCGCTTAGGCTTTGTAAAGAGTGCTAGGCAGGTTTAGACACCCCCTAGCTTAGTTGTGCTAAGCTAGGAGCAAACTCAAGCAACCGGGCTCCAATCCACTTACAGAATGCCTGGCACCCCCCCCATGATGTCACCTACCTCCTAGGCTTGCACCAAGTTATTTCTACTCTTACACTATTGGGACCTGACTCACATGCTGGGGAAAACTGGGATTCACTATCCTTCCCCTCATTTGCATAGGATTGCCTGCTAATGCATAGTTACATGTCTCACACTGAGCCTCCCCCCTTAGCAACCACTATTCACTGGCCAGGTTGTGTTCTGCCTGTCATTGACTTGCATGGCAGAATACTGATTTTAGTTAGAATGCTTATTTTAGGTTTATTTTATTATTTTCCCCCGATCCCATTTGTGTGTCGCTGCCCTACACTTAAACAGCTGAGATCGACTAAAAAAGTTGATTTTTTTATTTTTTTATTTTTTTTTGTATTGTTTGCAATGCCAATGGCCTTATACTTGGGCATTGGCATGCTTACTACATGATATGCAGCCTTTATTTGGAGCTGTCATAGCTCCGTCTTGGATTTTGCAGAAATGTACTCGGTTACTAACCGATTACATTTCTGTAGATTGCACTAGTCCTGCACGGACGGTCGAAAGCTTCCTGGATCTCAAAATCACCTCATTTGCATGGATTTCTCCTTCAAATGGGGTGATTGCATACAAGGGCTTCATCCGTGCAGGATTAGTGCAGGAGGTCTCGTGCACGCCCCTGCAGGCTTTTCCTGGATCGCACGGCAGACATATTGCCTGCTTGAGCTCCTGCACCGATCTTGCACTCCGTGCATGCTTTTGAGAATCCAGGGGAAAGTCTACTAACTTCATTCAGAATGCTATTCACATTTAAAGATAATATTCTTAAAGTATTCTTTTCCTTCTTTTAGTCTTGGGCAAGAATGTTTTAAGTTTTATTTTTCTCAATTTTACCTTACCTGCTATAGATGTCTTCTGTTCTTGTTTTAAATTTTCATCTTTGACTTTTTCTTGGTTTGAATGTTCAGTAGTCAAAATGTTTTATTTATTTATTTATTTATTTATTTATTTATTTGACATTTGTTAATCGGGTTGGTCCAACTGGATTTAGGGCCCATTTTCAGTGGAGACCCGAGGAGAAAAACTCCAAACATGATAGCAATTTACAGTAATAAAAATATTTAACATATTTAAATCATATTACCACAATGATGTAACCAACAGAATAGCAGATAGAGTATAGTAAGCATACACAGAGTAGGGTAATAGTAGAAAGGGGAGGGTTAGATTGAAGGTGTATTTGAGAAGCTTAGGTTGGGTCTTGACAAGGGCAGGTTTTGGACTTCAGTAGGTGTAGTTTGATTTCTTTTTTAAAGCGTGGATGGTGGGAGATGTATGTTATGTCTTGTGGTAGTTTGTTCCAGGCACAGGCGACAGAGTATTTGTAGAGCATTTTACCTACGTTTTTCTTGGGATGGTAGATGTCTAGTAGTTGCTGATTAGAGGTGTGTAGAGTCCGAGGTGGAGAATATATGGTGGCAAAGGAAGAGAGAGATGGACAAGAGGAAGGTTTGTAAAGAATGGAGTGTAACATTTGGAGTTGTGATAGTAGAAGTTGTTGGGGAAGTTCAAGCTATTGGAAAGAGTTAAGGGCGAGGCAGTGATGTGCATTGTATGGAGAGTTTGTAACAAATCTGGCTATCTTATAGTAAGTTTGTTTTAGTTTGTTTAAGGTTGTGGTCTGAATGTTAGTAAGTACTGGGGCAGCATATAGAAGTGAGGGGAGAAGGAGTGCCTGTGCTAGTGAGTCTAGCATTAGGGGTTAGAAATTTTTTGTTGCAATGTTGCAATAAAGCAGACCTAGTTTTTGGTGAGTCTTTTTTATGTACTGATGTATGTGCAGGTTAAAAATTGAGTTCATCGTCAATGATGACACCAAGGAGTTTTGTCTGGGTTTTCGGATGGCTAATTGTATTGTTAGAGGATGTAATAGTAAGGGGATTTATGTTGAGTAAGAGAACGGGGGAGAAAGAGCAGGATTTTTTGTCTTCTTAGGGTTAATGATAAGGTTATCGGATAGCCATTTTGCAGTGGATAGGTTTCGGGATGGCTAATTGTATTGTTAGAGGATGTAATAGTAAGGGGATTTATGGTCAGTAAGAGAACGGGGGTGAAAGAGCAGGAGTTTTTTGTCTTGTTAGGGTTAAGGATAAGAAGGTTATCGGATAGCCATTTTTCAGTGGATAGAAACTCCCTACATAAAAATACCTACACTCTTGACAAACAGCAAGATACACTAAACCCTTTGTGGTGCAAGAACCTGCCCCAAAGTTGACAACTATTTTGTAGGGTCCCAATTCAACCGATGGGGAACCTATTATAAATGTACAGTATTCACAAGCCCCACACTTGATAGTCCCTTTTATGTTACCTTTTTTAACTGGGACTTGATTTTCCAAAAGGTTTTTTAAGTTTCTATTGGCCCTATAAGTGAAAAAAGGGTTCACCCCCTATTACAATCAATAATTCCGGATTCCCTTTAAACATGGTCCAGTTGTTTTTAATAATACTTTTAATGCCAGGTGAAGTTTCCCCATATGTTAACATCATCGTGTGTGTATAGTCTCTACCCTGAAAGTAGGCTTGGTCAAAAGAAACCTCTGTAGCACCAAGTAATGGCTTAAATCTAAGACCCCATTCACTTATCACTTGGTCCCTAATATCTGAGAGAGATCTTTAACTCTCTAAATGTTGACCATCCTACTATCCCAATTGCTTTTGGGATTCCAAAGACACACAAGAATGTTTTGGAACCCCCATACAGGTTAATTATTTCTGGTCAGAACAACATAACATACCCACTGGGGGTGTTTATTGACCATACAGCTAAGAAAGCTTTGACCCCTATTGACCACATTTTGGTTGATTCTTGGGATTTTTTGCAGAGGATTGGAAGGGAATATTATAACAAGGATGTTTGTTTGCCCACAATTGACGTGGTCCTGAAAACCATGAAAAATGAAAGAAAAATGAATAGGAGAATCTATGAACATCTGTACAGTATTTCACGGAAAGACGAAAATAACGCCCTTTTTAAACATGTCTCCATGAACCCGGATCATTCCTTTCTGTTTGGTATTCTGGAGGTTGTTGGTAAGGATATAAGGGGAGGTGATTGGGCCAACCAACTGCTTAGAACTGAAGCGAGATGGCAATTTAGGTTAAATGCCACTGTTGCCCCAGGGATTAATGATCACATCATTATTAAGCCTGAATTAAGGTATCAGGCATCTAAACTTTAAACCCCCACTGTTTGTCCCTATACATATTAATTTTTTAACATACACATGTACATATATATTTATTTTGTAAGACATAAATATATATGTTTTTTCCATGTCTTGTTCAAAGTTTTACTAAGGACATACAAACACACTTTTTATGAAATTTTTATGTAGTTTTTAATGTAATTTAACATGTTCAAATATAGGATAATTTTTTTAGCATAATTTTTTTAGCCTGATTGAAAATACTTTGTTACTTCAACTTTAAGGGCTGTTTGTCTAATTAAAAGAGCTTGTTAGTAAAAAAGGGGTAGTTGCACAAGCTTTTATTGTTCTGATGAAGTCTTATGACGAAAGCGCTTGACCTTTTGGAGTACTTTGTGGCTGTGTGATTTGTGATTCTGTGACTTTTAATAAACTTGGTTAATTCTACAGAGGTCGTAGGATTATTGGCTTCAGAGTGATGTTTTTGGTTTACTAGTATCGGTTGCCACTCTCACACCACTTTTGTTTTTTTCTGAGTTGTTTTTGGTGTGGTGTAGCCTCCTAGACATGTTATGGATGAAAACGGATTGTTTCCCATCTTCAAGGACAAATTGGATAACCTATCCTTTCCCTGTGGGCAGCAGGTAGACGACTCTAGCAACAGAATGTTACAACTCATCCTAAACCTTACAAATAAGGTTTCGGGGCTACAAGAAGCTGTGTACAAGATTCAAAATCCCCACTTCCGGTTTCTGGGGGAGTGAATGTGTGTTACCATCAAGAAGTAAGGGAAGTTTCACTCCAGGCTACTAGTAAAGTGAACCAAGGGCTTTGATGTACTGATAACCCTTTGGAAACACCAGTGAACACCAAGCAGATGCTAACCAGGGCTGGGAGCCAAAGTTATTTTTAGGTACTCGATCGTTTAAAGGACTGGGTGAAAAATGACTATGTTTTCTTTAGGAGCAGTACCCCTGAAGGGACTGATAATACTGATTTGAGGTTAGTCACCCTTGAATTTAAATTGCACAAAGTCCATGCTTTACAATGTGACAATGCATATTTAAAGGAGTGTTTAGAGAACAGTCGGGTTCCCAAAGGATTACGTGTTTTCAGGTTCCCCAATGGTATTAAGAAGGGGCAGCCTAAATGTGATGAGCTTTTGCAAATGTTTGACAGGCATGGAATGGAGTTAATGGATTTTATTATAAAGACAAATAACAAAATAATTTATGTGTTGTTAAAGGAGATTGATGAACTTAATAATTGTATTTTAAATTATACTTGTTTTGCTAAGTACAACCATAGGTATAATAGTATTTTTGATAGGGTTGAAAATGATGTGTGTGTTAACATTGAAAGGAAGAAAAATAAATTATTACGTGATGAATATGAATACAAGCACAATCTTGCATACCCACTCCCTAAAGCTTATACTGAAGGGGAAGAAGCTATTAACAACCAACAAATTAATGATGGTAGATCCAACAGGGCAACATCTGGTATTAGACAAGCTGGCAGCTACAACTCATATGACTCAGAATATCCCCCTCTCAGAAGATCGGCCAGGGTACAGGATAAAAATAAATACAGGGACGACAATAATGTTATTTTAGAACCGCAAGGAGGGGGGAGGAGGAACAGTTACAGGAACCAAACCAGTTGGAAGAATAGTTACCATCAGTCTTAGGTTACATTAAAGACCCGAGGTTAGAGAACCAAGAGACTACCACGGTTAGACATGATGGTCTGCTTTTCACCTATAAGGGATTTAATATTTTTAATTATGCAGGGGTTGAGATTAATAAAGATTTATTCCATCTACTGATGAAGGGGATTAAATGTGTACCCGCTACTAGGGAGGATATTTGTGATACTTTAATTGAACTAAAGATCTTTGTGAGAAAGATGAATTTAAAGTTTTTGTACAAAGACCTCCCTTGTGATAACATCAGAGGGAAATTTACCATCAAGAAGAGGAGTTGTTATAACCCACCCCTACACCCCCTGCTTAGTTCTTTTGAAAAGGTTTGTTCTAAGGAGGTTTATCAGATCTTAAGAGAACATAAACTAAAAACATTCAACCTGACTAAAACTGAGAAGCAATTGTTGGATGGGATCAGAAGTGATGCTAACTTAAGATTTATGAAACCTGATAAAGGTGGGGGTATGGTGATCGCCAACAGTGAAGATTACAACAACAGGACCTTCTGTATGTTACAGGACGAAACCAAATATGGGTGTGTCTCTAGGAATGAAATTAACATTTCATAATGGAAGATTAGGTTGCTCCTTGAGGACTCCTTGTACCAAGGGGCTATCAATGAAGAGATCTTTAACTTTCTAAATGTTGACCATCCTACTATCCCAATTGCTTTTGGGATTCCGAAGACACACAATAATGTTTTGGAACCCCCATACAGGTTAATTATTTCCGGTCAGAACAGCATAACATACCCACTGGGGGTGTTTATTGACCATACAGTTAGGAAAGCTTTGACCCCTATTGACCACATTTTGGTTGATTCTTGGGATTTTTTGCGGAGGATTTGGAGGGAATATTATAACAAGGATGTTTGTTTTTCCACAATTGACGTGGTCAATTTATTTACTTCTATTCCCCACAATAAGGGACTTGAGTTTTTCCATGAAGTTTTGGTAGAAAAAAACAATTTGAGTAACACCATGATTAATTTCATCATGGAACTTATGGAGGTAATTTTAAAAAACAATTTCTTTTGTTTTGGTGGGGAATTTTTTCGACAGGTCAAAGGGGTGGCAATGGGCAACAGTTGTGTGCCTCTTTTTGCCAACCTTGTTATGTATAGGTGGGAAACCACCCTTGTCATTAATTCCCCCTACAAAGAACACTGGTTGTTGTACATTAGGTTCCTAGATGACCTTTACATTTTATGGAAAGGAGGTGAAACCCACAAACAATTCTTGGATTTCCTCAATGGGATATGTGAATACTTTAAATTTACTGGTAATAATGGGGAGTCCTATATTAATTACTTGGATGTCAAAATAACTAAGGATGTGGGATCTAACTGTTTTGAATCATGTGTGTATAGAAAGCCAACCTTCTCTAATGATTATTTAGAGTTCAAAAGTAGCCACCCAATTTTTGTGAAGAGGAATACTGTGAAAGGACGAATGGTCCGGGTGGTTAGAATGTGTTCACATTTTGAACTAGTTAAGTTAGAAACAGAGCACTTGGTTAGTATGTTTAGGGCTAGGGGCTACCCACTTGACTTTGTTAACAATATTAGGGACCAAGTGATAAGTGAATGGGGTCTTAGATTTAAGCCATTACTTGGTGCTACAGAAGATTCTTTTGACCAAGCCTACTGTCAGGGTAGAGACTATACACACACGATGGTGTTAACATATGGAGAAACTTCACCTGGGGTTAAAAGTATTATTAAAAACAACTGGACCATGTTTAAAGGGAATCCGGAATTATTGACTGTAATAGGGGATGAACCCTTTTTTCACTTATAGGGTCAATAGAAACTTAAAAAACCTTTTGGAAAATCAAGTCCCAGTTAAAAAAGGTAACATAAAAGGGACTATCAAGTGTGGGGCTTGTGAATACTGTAAATTTATAATAGGTACCCCATCGGTTGAATTGGGACCCTACAAAATAGTTGTCAACTTTGGGGCAGGTTCTTGCACCACAAAGGGTTTAGTGTATTTTGCTGTTTGTCAAGAGTGTAGGTATTTTTATGTAGGGAAAACTGAAAGAAAACTGAAAAGGAGACTCTACGAACATTTGTACAGTATTTCACAGAAAGACGAAAATAACTCCCTTTTTAAACATGTCTCCATGAACCCGGATCATTCCTTTCTGTTTGGTATTCTGGAGGTTGTTGGTAAGGATATAAGGGGAGGTGATTGGGTCAACCAACTGCTTAGAATTGAAGCGAGATGGCAATTTAGGTTAAATGCCACTGTTGACCCTGGGATTAATGATCACATCAGTATTAAGCCTGAATTAAGGTATCGGGCATCTAAACTTTAAACCCCCACTGTTTGTCCCTATACATATTCATTTTTTAACATACACATGTACATATATATTTATTTTTTAAGATATAAATATATATGTTTTTTCCATGTCTTGTTCAAAGTTTTACTAAGGACATACAAATACATTTTTTATGTAGTTTTTAATGTAATTTAACATGTTCAAATATAGGATAATTTTTTTTAGCATAATTTTTTTAGCCTGATTGAAAATACTTTTTTACTTCAACTTTAAGGGCTGTTTGTCTAATTAAAGGAGCTTGTTAGTATAAAAGGGGTAGTTGCACAAGCTTTTATTGTTCTGATGAAGTCTTATGACGAAAGCGCTTGACCTTTTGGAGTACTTTGTGGCTGTGTGATTTGTGATTCTGTGACTTTTAATAAACTTATGAAACAAGCAAATCAGGAACCAACAGAAAAAAGGACAGCAAAACTGGATCCTTAGCCCACGAACACACCAAGAGACTTGAATAGCTGAACGTAAATTTTATTATTCCAAATACGTTTTCGCTGCTGAAACTTCAGCTGCTTCCTCAGAGCTAACAGTACAAAAATGCACCAAAATTGTTTAAAAAACATTTGTCATGGTGACATCACAAGCAATAAGGCGAAGAAAATCATTTAAAGGGGAAATAAAGCATCAACAACCAGCAAGTAATTAATGTAATTTATAAAAACTCTTAATCAAAACAATTGCTAAACAGTACAGTTCCACTAAGGTGAATATGTTATGTATATTATATGGGAACTATAAGTAACCCATAAAGCCAACAATAAATTTGGCCAAAAAATGTTAATATAACATGAACTTTAAAAATTTTTAAAAGAATATGTATTACTAAATAAAATAAACATGAAATACCATAAATGGTTATCTCATATAACTTTTAAGTTTTAAAACACAAGCAATGTTGCAGCTTTCATTAAGACCAGGGGAGGAAAAAGCATTCAGTTTAAGCTGCCATTCCAATTCTCTGTTCTCCAAAAGTAGAGAAGTAGGTCCTCCCCTGATATTAAATGGGACATGGTCAATAGCCATGAAATGGAAGCTATGACCCGGTGCGCTCATTATGTGTTTTACTAACGCATTGTCCCTTTTGTCATTCCTGATAGAATAATTATGTTGATAAATACGTTCTTTAAATTTACGATCAGTCTTACCAACGTAAAAGGCTTGGCAGCAGTCGCATAAAGCGACATAAACAATAGACTTGGTGTCACAGTTAATATGATGGTAAATAGAGAACTTTCTGTTTCTATTAACAAAAGTGCTACCTGTTCTTAGTAAATGACACCAGTTGCAAGCTCCGCAAGTGAATGTGCCTTTCAATCTAGAGGGGGATCTGCCAGTACTGTTCCTCTGTAATAACTCTTTAAGGTTATTACCTCTTCTGTAGATGACAGTAGGGGACGGACCAAGTTTTTCCAGCAGTAAGGGGTTGTCGGATAAAAGTTGCCAGTTTTTGCAAATAATCTGCCAGATAGGTTGCGAATTTCTATTGAAAGATGTAATGAAACTCATCCTAAACTTGCTCGTATGATGGTTAGCCGATGAATCCATTGAGGAAATAACAAGTGGACCAGAGAGGTTGTCCAAATGAGGTTCAGTCAGACTGGTGTCACCAAGTGGGGGGCCATCAAGATGTAAAAGGGGTTTATAAAAACCAATAAGTCTCTTATGCCCCACTTCATCAATAAGATCATCAACCAAATGGGACGGGCAACCACGGTTGATGAATAGGTTTTTGAGAAATGAACATTCCTCATGGAAAGCAGATAGAGAACTACACATCCGAGCTGCCCTGACGAGCTGGCCTTTGACAATCAAACGCCTTTGTTTGTAAGGGTGTTGGCTACTGAAATGCAAGAAAGAATTACAGTAGGTCGGTTTCCTAAAAATAGAAGATTGATAGGAGTTCAAAAGGACGTTCTTTTCCAATTTCACATCTAAGTAATCAATAGCCAGACTTGAGAAGTGATAAGTGAATTTTAAGAATTCAGTAGTGGAGTTCATGAACTCTACTAATCGGCTGGCACATTGGTCTTCACCATGGAGGAGAATGAAGATGTCATCAAGGAAGCGAGTGTAGAACATGATGGAATCCTTAAATTCTGGGTGGTTAAGGAGAAAATGTTTCTCCCAGAAAGCCATAAAAAAGTTAGCCCCACTCGCTCCACAGGGAGAACCCATGGCGATGCCATGTTTTTGTAGGAAAAACTGATTGTCAAAGGTGAAGAAATTAGAACTGAGGACAATGTCCAACAATTCAGAGATAATATCTATCTCATTACGTGAAGCATCCAGTTCTTTCAAAAGGAGGCTCGTCCATTCTATTGCTTCTTGGTGTGGGATAGACGTGTGTAAGTCAACCGCATCGATCGTCAAGAAATTGAAAGAAGTGTTGAAATCTAATGCGTTGATACTATTGAGAAATGTCCAAGAATCCTTACAAATCGCAGGAATGAATTTGAGATATTTAGACAAAATAGTATCAATGAGATGGGCAGCTGGATGTGTCATGGAAGATCTGCCATCGACTAAAGCCCTCAGGGGTGGATTCACCAGATCTTTGTGAATCTTGGGAATTCCGAGCATTATAGGTGTCTTTGGGAAACTGATGTCAAGGAAATTGTAAGTGTCCAAATCTATTTTTCCTGCCAAAAACATGTCCCTAAAATAACCTCTTATTCTTTTATATGCCAAATTCATCTCATTAAGGGAAGAGATGGAATAAGCAGGAGAACCAAGCATGGCAGACATTCTTTCATTGTATTCAGATATGTCAAAAACCACCAAGCCACCACCCTTGTCTGGTTTAATAATCCTGACTGGTAGTTTACTCAAGTTGTCCAAAGCCCAAGCTTGTTCCTTAGTGATATTATATTTCTCTGGTGGGCAAGCCATTTTGTGGTTAGAGCCAGCTAAATGGCGGAAGTCCAATTCACAGATACTTTCAAAGGTGCTCAAACCAGGATGGATAGGAGGATTAAATACACTCGACAATTTTAAACGAGTGTCATTAGACGGACAGGAATCATTAAATAACAACTGCAAATTAAGTTTACGTATGAAGCATTTAAAATCAATAATTGTTCTAGCCAAATTACAACCTTTAGTAGGGACAAAAGTATAGCCCAATGAAAGGAGTTCAATCAGTTCTTCGCTAAGAACAATACTTGAAAAATTGTAAACTTGGAAATCACCAGTCTTATTAGTGACCACAACGGGAAACTTGGAATTTCCAGGCGAAGCGTTGAACCGATTCTCTACTCCAGTTAATTGTAACGCTTCCTGTTCCCTTTCCGGACCTGGAGATTGTCCTGGTTCCCTAAAAAATTGTTGTTCCTCTTATTACCAGAGTTATTAGCCCGAGGTGGTAAACTGTTGTTATAAGCTGATTTGATTCTGTTACTACGCCTAGGGCCATGCATTAGTTCGTCGTCCAAATCCTCCTCAATGACATCAAGTGTTTCAAGAGGTTGCTGGTCGTTAGTAATGGTGGAATTACTAACTGCTGAAGAAATCAACCTGGGTTTATCATTGAGCTTGAGATAAACATTACCATGTTGGTAAGCAGTTCAATCCCTATTAGGTTTTTTGGTCTTAAACTTGAAATAGCTATAGAATAGTGCTTAATCAAATTAACTTTTCACCTACAGGGCTATTGTTAGAGCCAGCTTTCATCACTGACTTGACAGCGCTTTTCGAAAGACAAGGTGCTTGTTTGATGGAGCTTATGTTTAAGTTTGCAAACTGAAATCACATCTCTGGATAACGCTATTAGAATGGATATTGATTTAGTGCGTTACAAGTATGATTATAATCATATTTTTGTCAGCATTGACGCTCTTCTTGTCAAGCTGAAAGCGATTAAGACCAAAAAACTTAATAGGGATAGAACTGCTTACCAACATGGTAATGTTTATCCCAAGCTCAATGATAAACCCAGGTTGATTTCTTCAGCAGTTAGTAATTCCACCATTACTAACGACCAGCAACCTCTTGAAACACTTGATGTCATTGAGGAGGATTTGGATGACGAACTAATGCATGGCCCTAGGCGTAGTAATAGAATGAAATCAGCTTATAACAACAGTTTACCACCTCGGGCTAATAACTCTGGTAATAAGAGGAACAACAATTTTTTAGGGAACCGGGACAATCTCCAGGTCCGGAAAGGGAACAGGAAGCGTTACAATTAACTGGAGTAGAGAATCAGTTCAACGCTTCGCCTGGAAATTCCAAGTTTCCCGTTGTGGTCACTAATAAGAAAGGTGATTTCCAAGTTTACAATTTTTCAAGTATTGTTCTTAGCGAAGAACTGATTGAACTCCTTTCATTGGGCTATACTTTTGTCCCTACTAAAGGTTGTAATTTGGCTAGAACAATTATTGATTTTAAATGCTTCATACGTAAACTTAATTTGCAGTTGTTATTTAATGATGCCTGTCCGTCTGACACTCGTTTAAAATTGTCGAGTGTATTTAATCCTCCTATCCATCCTGGTTTGAGAAGCTTTGAAAGTATCTGTGAATTGGACTTCCGCCATTTAGCTGGCTCTAACAACAAAATGGCTTGCCCACCAGAGAAATATAATATCACTAAGGAACAAGCTTGGGCTTTGGACAACTTGAGTAAACTACCAGTCAGGGTTATTAAACCAGACAAGGGTGGTGGCTTGGTGGTTTTTGACATATCTGAATACAACGAAAGAATGTCTGCCGTGCTTGATTCTCCTGCTTATTCCATCTCTTCCCTTAATGAGATGAATTTGGCATATAAAAGAATAAGAGGTTATTTTAGGGACATGTTTTTGGCAGGAAAAATAGATTTGGACACTTACAATTTCCTTGACATCAGTTTTCCAAAGACACCTATAATGCTCGGAATTCCCAAGATTCACAAAGATCTGGTGAATCCACCCCTAAGGGCGGTAGTCGATGGCAGATCTTCCATGACACATCCAGCTGCCCATCTCATTGACACTATTTTGTCTAAATATCTCAAATTCATTCCTGCGATTTGTAAGGATTCTTGGACATTTCTCAATAGTATCAACGCATTAGATTTCAACACTTATTTCAATTTCTTGACGATCGATGTGGTTGACTTATACACGTCTATCCCACACCAAGAAGCAATAGAATGGACGAGCCTCCTTTTGAAAGAACTGGATGCTTCACGTAATGAGATAGATATTATCTCTGAATTGTTGGACATTGTGCTCAGTTCTAATTTCTTCACCTTTGACAATCAGTTTTTCCTACAAAAACATGGCATCGCCATGGGTTCTCTCTGTGGAGCGAGTGTGGCTAACTTTTTTATGGCTTTCTGGGAGAAACATTTTCTCCTTAACCACCCAGAATTTAAGAATTCCATCATGTTCTACACTCGCTTCCTTGATGACATCTTCATTCACCTCCATGGTGAAGACCAATGTGCCAGCCGATTAGTAGAGTTCATGAACTCCACTACTGAATTCTTAAAATTCACTTATCACTTCTCAAGTCTGGCTATTGATTACTTAGATGTGAAATTGGAAAAGAACGTCCTTTTGAACTCCTATCAATCTTCTATTTTTAGGAAACCGACCTACTGTAATTCTTTCTTGCATTTCAGTAGCCAACACCCTTACAAACAAAGGCGTTCGATTGTCAAAGGCCAGCTCGTCAGGGCAGCTCGGATGTGTAGTTCTCTATCTGCTTTCCATGAGGAATGTTCATTTCTCAAAAACCTATTCATCAACCGTGGTTACCCGTCCCGTTTGGTTGATGATCTTATTGATGAAGTGGGGCATAAGAGACTTATTGGTTTTTATAAACCCCTTTTACATCTTGATGGCCCCCCACTTGGTGACACCAGTCTGACTGAACCTCATTTGGACGACCTCTGGTCCACTTGTTATTTCCTCAATGGATTCATCGGCTAACCATCATACGAGCAAGTTTAGGATGAGTTTCATTACATCTTTCAATAGAAATTCGCAACCTATCTGGCAGATTATTTGCAAAAAACTGGCAAATTTTATCCGACAACCCCTTACTGCTGGAAAAACTTGGTCCATCCCCTACTGTCATCTACAGAAGAGGTAATAACCTTAAAGAGTTATTGCAGAGGAACAGTACTGGCAGATCCCCCTCTAGATTGAAAGGCACATTCACTTGCGGAGCTTGCAACTGGTGTCATTTACTAAGAACAGGTAGCACTTTTGTTATCAGAAACAGAAAGTTCTCTATTTACCATCATATTAACTGTGACACCAAGTCTATTGTTTATGTCGCTTTATGCGACTGCTGCCAAGCCTTTTACGTTGGTAAGACTGATCGTAAATTTAAAGAACGTATTTATCAACATAATTATTCTATCAGGAATAACAAAAGGTACAATGCATTAGTAAAACACATAATGAGTGCACCGGGTCATAGCTTCCATTTCATGGCTATTGACCATGTCCCATTTAATATCAGGGGAGGACCTACTTCTCTACTTTTGGAGAACAGAGAATTGGAATGGCAGCTTAAACTGAATGCTTTTTCCTCCCCTGGTCTTAATGAAAGCTGCAACATTGCTTGTGTTTTAAAACTTAAAAGTTATATGAGATAACCATTTATGGTATTTCATGTTTATTTAATTTAGTAATACATATTCTTTTAAAAATTTTTAAAGTTCATGTTATATTAACATTTTTTGGCCAAATTTATTGTTGGCTTTATGGGTTACTTATAGTTCCCATATAATATACATAACATATTCACCTTAGTGGAACTGTACTGTTTAGCAATTGTTTTGATTAAGAGTTTTTATAAATTACATTAATTACTTGCTGGTTGTTGATGCTTTATTTCCCCTTTAAATGATTTTCTTCGCCTTATTGCTTGTGATGTCACCATGATAAATGGTTTTTAAACAATTTTGGCGCGTTTTTGTACTGTTTGCTCTGAGGAAGCAGCTGAAGTTTCAGCAGCGAAAACGTATTTGGAATAATAAAATTTATGTTCAGCTATTCAAGTCTCTTGGTGTGTTCATGGGCTAAGGATCCAGTTTTGCTGTCCTTTTTACTTTTAATAAACTTGGTTAATTCTACAGAGGTCGTAGGATTATTGGCTTCAGAGTGGTGTTTTTGGTTTAAAAATAAAAGCATAACAACCAAGTCAAGGATCTAATAAAAACAATAAAAATTTTAAAGAAAATACTTCTTAGCACCACTTGGAAGAGATTAGCTGAGGTGCTAAAATGTATTTTAAATGCAACTTTTATTGTTTTTATTAAAACCGCAAGTTGATTGCCATGCCTTTATATTTATTAATTGTATTTATTACAGCGTACTGAAAAAGAGCTTCAGGGTAGAGAATGCTGCTGTCCCCTTGACTTCAAAGGTAAGGGGAATCTGTCAATACCCTTTATTAAATCAAGGATGGTCAAAAACCTTGCTTTGCCAAGCCTCTCTATCAGCTTATCCACTCTAGGGATTTCATTAATGTTACATTTGGATATGTCATTCAAGTTTTAGAAATAGATAAAAAAATCTTATGTTGTCATCTGATTTTGTGACAAATACAACTGTACTGTTCCATTCACTTTGGGGCTTCTCAATAACTTTAAATTTCTGTTTTATTTTACTTTTTCACTTATTGCTTTTCCTTCAGTAATCTGATGCCCGATACTATCATAGTTTTCCCTTCTCCTCTCACAAAGTTTCAGTGTGATAGTGTAATAACTCTGTTCTATTAGATAGCTCAGAAAAAAAGACTTTTTGATTTCTCAGTGAAAACTCTTTTCATGTCTTGCTGTTATAGCTTAAAGGAATGTTTTCTCTATCTGACCAGCAGGGACAGAATTATAAGATATTGAGATACCATACTACTGGCATCTATGTCAAGTTCCCTTTTTGCTTTTTGCTCGATGCCTGTTGACAGTAAAGTCTCCCCAGTCAGACAAGAGCCCATTCATTCCCTAGTGGTGGGATTCACCCTCAGATCCACATACATTGGTGTCATTTACGCAGCCATGAGGGACATTTGAGATATTTTTGGCTAACCCCTCCCCTGGGTGTAGAGATTTGCATCACCATGGGAAACCACAGTGACTTCCATACACAAGTGTAAACTCCCGTGCACTTTCTCACAAAGGCTACAACACAACAGAGGTTTGGTGGACTGAACATATGCCACCAGACTGCAGGCCTGCCTCTTTCTCTGAATAGCTGCTAAAGTCTGCAGCTGATTCCACCACTCCCCCAGGATGGACAGCCCCTCCTCCTGCCAGCTCCATCTAGTACCCGAACCACTCATCAAACTTGGGATACCTGGTCTGTAGTCAGGCTTTATCTCTCTATAGCACCAGCTTGACTCACCTCGCTGCATAGTTTAACATATTTATAGGATGTATCTGTTTGCTTTTTTCTTTCTTGTTTGTCTTATTATGTAATTCAGTTCTGTTATTTTCTTCTCTAGCACCTCAAATGGTCCTTGCCATCCTGCTTTTCTGTCTTGTTCGTCTTACTTTGGAATTCAGTTCTGTTATTTTGTTCTCTAGCACCTTAAAGGGTCCTTGCAATCTTGCTAGGAATTTATTTTTAGTAAAATGATGTAAAAACTGTCCTATTTTAAACCTCCCCTCTAAGTCTGATATTTTTATTATGCACCCTCTGTGATTATATAATTACTTAGTTCCCTACACATTTGTTAATGAGTACATGCCCTGGTACAAAGACCCTTTTCAGGCATGACTTGGCAAATTTAAAAAAAAGAGGTCACAATATATAGATATACATGAGTTTATATGGAAAACATAATAATGTTACAGCTTGCAGAGAGAGAGAGAGAGAGAGAGAGAGAGAGAGAGAGAGAGAGAGAGAGAGAGAGAGAGGGAGAGAAGCAGTAGAGTAGAGTTAGGAAACCATGTTGTCAGAAATCAAGCTACCACATTGCTCTGTTTTATCTCTTCTGCCCTTTACATGTGCTTCTTAACTATTGATGTAAAATGTTTTAATCTTTCTAGCAAGTTTGTAAAGCATGCTATCACACTTTTAAAATGGAGGTTCTCCTTCTCCTGGGTCACCTTTGATGTATCCATTAAGCTTCAGTGATAGTTACCATATAGTAACTCAAAGGGGTAAATCCTACTGGAGCTTGTACAACTTCTCTTTTATTAAAAAGGAGGCAGCAAAGTAACTGATCCCAGTTCATACCATTCTTTTTGATGGCGATTTCCAACCTGGACTTCAGAGTTTTAATAAAATGCTCTGCTATCAGTTTGAGGGTGGAATGAAAAGGAGCACTTTGCTTAAATATATGTCTAGTTACTAATAGTCAGCGTCCATTTTTAAAGTCTTGCCATGAATTACAGGGTTCCTTAAAGTTCACAAGCTTGGTAGATCAGAGCTGGTCAAGGTGCCTGTGATACATCTACATTTTGACTGTTGATACTCATTCAGTAAGTCCATGGTTAGGCTCCTGGTTCCCCATAAATACATCTAGAGCTTTGTTTGGTCATATCCCCCCATGAGTCACTACTCTTGGTTATGAGATCGCATTCTGTAAGAGAAAAACACCTCTGATCACATGAGCTCCCAGCTCTTCTCTAACCACAGCTTTTCAGGTGATTCATATTATCTTCTGCTATTACAGGTTTTACTATTATACTATCTCATCTATACACACTGCCATTCAACAGTTACCATAATATACAGTAAACATCTAACAGTTCTAACACATCAGAACATATATATGCATATATATATATATATATATATATATATATATATATATATATGTATAGTGAAAACAAACCCAGATAGAGATGTGAAGAAGGTGCTGATCCAAATGTAGTGAAGACAATCTAATGAAATAATCCAATTCAACGAAAAACCAAGAACAGCTTTATTTACAAACATAAGCGCTTTCACGGAGATGTGTCCCGCTTCTTCAGATGTACTACTAAACACTCATACATTTTCTCTTATATAGTACCACACAATTAATTAATCATTCAATAATTCAATAATTAACCCTCATAATTGCAAAATTACAAAATTGTAAAACAGAGTTGGTAAAAACAATATCAATGCATAGTATAAAAAAGAAAAACACTTCCCAATACATATACACATAAATATGGATAGAGATAGTGAGTCTTCGGTGATTATCATATAAAAAAGCATAAATAAATTATTATAAAAGTTGCAAAATGTTATATTATATTATTGTAAAACACAAAATACAAAGCAGACAAGATAAAGGAAACAAAGTATGATGTGTGACAGGGAATGATATTTATTGACAGATTGGGAGGAGAATAAAGGAATGTCTTTTGCTGACTGGCTGGCTGATGGGGGGATGCAGGGAAAACTGATTGCCAACAAGTAGGAAGGGAGAAATAGGATATGTTTATCATTACAGTGATGGTTGGGGATTAGTGACGTGGCACCAAATGTTGACAGGATAGGTGAGGGTAGGCAGTGGACACAGATTACTGACAGCATGGCATAAGTGTATGGTAAGGTATTCCAGGTACTGCCAGAATGAATAGGATTTGAGAGGTCTATGATTTTGGGTCTTTGTCTCGCATTCGTTTTGGCTTTGTCTAGAATTCCTGAGCAAAGAAGTTGAGAGTAAATGAGCCAGTGCTCTGGCCTGGGCTGCTCTCATTTACTATTGCATAAGCAAGATAATGACACAATTTTAATGCTGAACAGTGCAGACAGGTAGAAAAACAATGCATTTGTACATGGAATGCATGGCACAGTAGCAGAGAGTTACAACTCTCTTAGGTAGCAAATAAAGAAAAAAAGACTGCAAAAGTCAAAATGGGAATATTGTGTTACTGTGGTAGAAGAACATTAATTATCGAAATCAAAACGTATTGATGACATTTTTTTGTAACTAAATCCTGTCTTATAAAGGTGCTCCTTTATACTAATTTCAGTGTAACTGTGTAATAGACTGCCAAGTGGTATGTTATGGCCTTCATTTATGAATAAGTATAGCTTTTATTCACAGGTGTAACTGCCAATTTTTAATGGAATTTTACCTTACCTAAAGTAACCTGCTGTTCTATTCTTTCATGCAGTTAGTACTGAATCAGATTAATTAAAATAAAGCTCAATGATGTTAACACTGAAGGAAGTAATCCTGCAAATATGTCACTGCTATTAAAACAGCACTTTCACTAGAAGAATGAGCTTTCCTATACACGTAATGTTTCACCTTAGAGCACCTTCTGGTGAGAATTATTTTTACTTTATTTGCATTTTTGTTCACCTTGGATTGCAAACTGTATTATGATTTTGGTATTCATAAAAACAAGAGTATTTATGATGTGTGTCATTTTCTGCAGCTAGTCTTTGTTAATTAACAAAAGTCTGTAATGTGTCAAAAAATAAGCAAGGTCATTTGGAGTGCACCAATCTTGGCACCATAAACTAATTGTTGTACATACCATATTTAGAAATTAGGCATAAATATAATTACGTAATGGATTTGATTAACTATATGTACTTTATGATATATATATATATATATATATATATATATATATATATATATATATATATATATATATATATATATATATACACCAATGTGGGGGCTGTGCCCCCACACCCCTAACTATATATATCAACTCCAGGGTCGCACAACATTGGGGAAGGGGCAAATGCTTGTCGATCAAATGAACTGTCAACCAAATGAACTGTCGATCAAATGAACTGTCGATCAAATGACATGAACCCATATATATATATATATATATATATATATATATATATATATATATACATACATATACATATAAACAGGTTTACAATCATTTTAGCAATCACAACAACGTTGAATCACTAAATAACGCAACCAGACGGTTGTACGATGAGAATGCCAAGGACTACATGTTTGAATACTCAGATTTGTCCTCCCCCCTTCTGGACTCACGTTAGCACTTTTTTCTCTGTTCACACAGGTCAGGAGATTTGATGTTTGATGTTTGAACAAGTAGTATTTAGCATTCTCATCTTGCAACCTTCTGGTCATGTTATGTAGTGATTTAGCTTTGTAGAGATCACTAAAACGATAAATAGATATATATGTATGTATATGTGTTTGTGTGTATATATATATGTATATATATATATATATGTATATATATATATATATCTACAGACAAACACACACACACACACACACACACACACACACACACACACACACACACACACACACACACACACACAAACACACACACACGTACCTATTACAGCACATGCACATACACGCATGCAAATACACACGCACACATATATGCATTTATATATTTATATTTAGTTATAGCTGTGGCAGTTGTAAAGATGTACTCTCACGGCTAGATTTAAAAAAATATAGGCAAATTTGGTGAACTAGCGCTGACACTTCTGACTGACATGTCTGGAATATTGCTTAACAAGAAATGCAAATGATAATTTGCGGCAAGTAAATGTAGACAACAGTGCCATGCACGACATTCCAAAACAAACTAATGGCACTGTACATCAATAAATGCCAGTACAGCAGCTAGGTTGGGCAGAAAGGCAGCTGTGCCTTGTGCAAGCTGTTAGGGGGTGCAATCAGCATGTTGACTGGTGCTTGTAATTCAGTGGTGTGATTGTGGTTTTACTGGTTTGTTGCATAATAACAACTCTAGGTCAGTAGTCATTTAAGCAGCTACAGTTGAGATTGTGATTGCTTAAATGGATAATTAATTAATTCATTCATTCATTCATTTATTTATTTATTTATTTATTTATTTGCTTTTGTTTACCGGGATAGTCCACTGGGCAACAGAACACATTTTCAGTGGAGGCTCGGGGAGAAAAGCTTCACGACACAAAAGATAATTTAGAGTTACAAAGAAGTTAAAAATAACAATTTGATTGTAAATAAATTGCAATCAATGACACAGGAGTAGAAAGTACAAGTTTTCATCACAATTATCATCAAATTACAGTCTTATACAAACAGTATAAGCTGTTGCAAAGACATATTTGTTAGCAAGACTTAGTTCTAGATACAATAGTAGTGTTAAATACAAGCGACTGGGGGGCAGGGAACAGGGTGAGGGGAGGAGATATTATGGGGGCTTACTGCAAGCAAATTTCTAGCAAGTAGCTTGCCAGGAGGAAGATTAGGTTTATGGACCTGTAGTAATTTCTGATCCATTGATCTAAGGGGCCTATTTGGGTGGTAGTGGTTGAATGTTGAGCTTAGGGCAGGACAGTCTTGGGGTCTAAAGAGTATTTTATGAGTAGTGGTTAGTTGCAGGTAGGATAGGTAGTTAGGTAGTTCTAGCCAATTTAGTGAATGAAGAACAGTGCAGTGATGAGTGGAGTATTTGGAGTTAGCAGTGAATTTGGCTATTTTGTTACAGCAAGTCTCAAGTTTGTGTTTGGAGGATTTTTGTAAATTAGTCAGTAGAGGGGCACCATAGAGGAGAGAGAGTAGTAGGTATGTTGTGGCTAGGGTTATTCTTGTGGATGGACTTAGAAATGATTCTGCCTATGCAGAATACCAAGTTTAAAGTGTGATTTCAGGATATTGTGTTGTATATGAAGGTCAAATTTCCTATGTTCATCAATAATGACTCCAAGAGGTTTTGTGTGAGTAATGACCTCTATAAGTGATTTATCGAGGGAAAAGATAGAGAATTCTGATTTGTTTATGTGGGTTGATTTTTTTAGGGGTGAAGAGTATGATTTTAGATTATTTTGGTTTTAGGGCAAGGTGATTGTTTTGCATCCAGTTTTCAGTGGAGGAGAAGGCTTTTTGAGTCAGAATAAGTAATTCAGAGATAGAGTTGGCAGAGCAGGTGATGGCGGAGTTATCTGCATACTAAATTACGGTGCCTTGAGATAGGGTTGAGTTGAAGTTGTTTATGAAAATGCTAAATAGGATTGGTCCAAGTATGGAACCTTGGGGAATGCCAGTGGAGGTATTAAGGAAAGGAGAGGTGGCATTTTGCCATCTAACAGCCTGTTGTCTTTGATTTAAGTAACTGGAAAGCCACTTTAGAGTAGGGGGGGTCAGACCAAGGTTAGAGAGCTGGGAGAGGAGAAGACGGTGAGAGATACTATCAAAGGCCTTGGACGGTCAAGAAATAGGACTGAAACTATTTTCTCAGTGTCTCAGGCTCTATCTACTGTATCCATAAATGAGAGAGTGGTGGTTGTGGTACTATGGCCAGGTCTAAAATCATGCTATGTTGGAGATACTAAATGGTTGTCCAGAAGGTAGTTGAAAAGTTGTGAACTGATGCATTTTTCAAGGATTTTGGAGACTGGGAAGAGAATGGCTATGGGTCGAAAGTTAATGATGTGCATGTTATTGCCACCTTTGTGGAGGAGGTGTATGAAGGCCTTTTTCCAGGCAATGGCAATGTAGGGCTTTAGAATGGATCTGTTTATAAGTATGCTTATAGGGTACAAGATACTTTCAGCAGCTATTTTCAGGTAATCTGATTGAAGATTTTCAGGGACATTGGAGCACGTTTTTAATTTTAGTAATAGTCATTTTATAGTTGATGTTGGAGTGGGCTATAGGCAGAAGGAAAATGTGTGTGTGTATTGAGTTCTTCTGAGGATTGGGTGTGAATTGTGGAGGAGGTGCAGGTGGATGATATAGGAGTAGGAGTGCCAAGGCTTGTCTGGGAGAATTTTGCAGTGATGTTGGCTATGGAGTTTATGAAGAAGGAGTTAAAACAGGAGACTATGTCTTCTGGAGTTTTATCAGGATGCGGGTAGGGGTTGTGTTTTTGCCTGGGTTAAGAAGTGAGGTAACTGAGCTCCAGAATCTCTTTGGGTTCTTTTGCTTTTATAGTGTGCTAGTGTAGCTCTTTGGTAAAGTTTCTGAAAGCATGGCGGACGTTTTTCCTTCTGCTATGGCTGACAGGGCACCACTGAGGGGATTAAGCTGGTTGTCAACTAATCTAGCTACAGCTTTAATAAATGACGAATTAAAAAAATGGTGGAGATGCAAGAAATGATCTCAGTACTAGAGGCGATATGCTCTGATTAGGAAGTAAACCTGCCTTTCAGAAAAATTTCTTGGTTGTCACAAAAGAGCAGGCAGACCTGCAGCCAGATGTTATTCATCAATAAAAACACTGATACTGACCATCTTCCTTCCTCAACCAGCTCTCTGACCAGGGAGTGATAGATCATTACTGGCTGGAGAGAAAGATGGTGAAAGCTCTGTGGCAAATATGATCAGATACAATAGAAAACATCCTGGGGGAAACTGCATACACCTGGGAGAAAACAAAATTCCTGACACTATGCATATTAGTGTCTGGGATATTCCAGTGACACATATGTCACATGTCACACTTTTACTGTGGTGCTGGTTGCTGCGGTCTGCATGCTTTATAGATATTTCACAAATTCTTCTAATCAAGTAGTAAAAAATATGTGCTTCCCCAGAATACCTGTAAAGCACCATGTGTCTGTGAAATCCTTTTAGAGTACAGTCTACCTTCACAGAGGCCTGGGATCCACTGTAGCTGACTGCAGCCATTTAATATTCACATTCATTAGCTCATGTCTGGCAGTTGGCTTAGAGGATTGGGAAGCTGTTACTGAATTGTTTTCTGTGGTCCGGTGGTATAAGGTTTGATACCTACAGCTTCCATTGTCTAACTCTGTGACTCTGAGCAAATCACTTATCCAAACACTGCTCGTGTGCAGACTCTGAAAAAAGGGCCATGGAGATCAGTGTACTTTACCCTGGAAACAAATACAAGACGAAAGTACTGGAACTGACTGAATAAACAAAATGAGGACTTATATATACTACATTCAAGATTGCTTTTTTTCTTAGAAAATTCCTTTTTCTCAGGGGTATAATGATTTCTGAGTTAGCTTGAAAGGTTTGGAGGTTTGGGATGTGGTAGGGGGTCCTCCCTACTAAAAACAACTGTAAATGAGAATTGTGACATTTGATAATTGCTGTTCTACTGTATTTTCAGACTTTTTTTATAATTTAGGTCTCACACTTATGAGTCTAGTATATGCCTCTCAACCATACCAAATTCCTCGGAATTTACCAGTTTTGAGGGCAAAATAATGGGGTGCCACGGATTCCTGAGTGGCCCCTTCAAATCCAGATTTTTTTTTGTGTACAATTTTAATTATAGCTGATGTTAGCTTAACGAGCCATTGCCTAACTTCCTGTCAAGCTCAAAGAATCATTTAAGAGATTTAAAAAAAAAAGGTTGTTTACAGCCAACCCATGATGACTTACAGCAAGAGGCTGTGTGAGTCAACGCAATGACATCAAAGCATGGCTAGAATTCTGCATACAGAAAACAACAATAGAAACTGAGAAAGATTAGGACTTGTTATTGTTATACCGCAACTTTATTATTAAAACACATAACACATTAAGCACTTTCATTCCTTGTTCAGGAACTTCCATCAGAAGTGTTTTAAATGTGTTTTAATAATAAAGTTACGATTTTACAATTTACAATAAGTCCAAATCTTTCTCTGTTGATTTGCATTGCTGCTTTCTGTACACAGGATTGTTACCATTGCAGATTTCCATCTTTACTTAATGGGTTATTTGTGTAATGCTGTTCATGGGATACGGATTATGTTTTTTTTCTCTACTTACAAACCCATTCCACTGTCATATTCATAATTTGCTGTCCTGTCTCATCTCCCAGTCATCCACAGCCCCCAGTAAACTTGGAAAAAGTGAATTGTTTGTTTATTGCATGTCTTTTGTATCTGTATATCATCTGTCTGTTCCGAAATTTCTTTGCTACTCATTCTTATCTACATACTAGAATCAGAATATTTATTCTAACTTCTGCGTTACTCGGTATCCTGGGCTGAAGTTGCAAAGAATGATCTTAGATTACAACTTCTGTCCAGCCATCTATCCATAACATTATTTTCCCCGTTCCTACACATGAAGTCAGATCAATGGATTAGTGAGTCATCTACACCAAGCAATGTTCACACCACCAGGTGGCTTGCCTTGCCGCGATTGCTTTTGCATATCACGTTCAGATATACAGCCAATTGCCCAATCCATCCACTGTATGTCTTTTAAATGTGTGAGGAACCGAGGCCACCCAGAGAAAACTCATGGAAACAGGAAAACATGCATACTCCAGACAGAAGGAACGCTAACAGAAAATCAAACAGAAAAGCTCTGTAAGAGACAATGGTACTCACTGCAAAATTCTATATCAAATTTTGTGGAATGTGAGAATCAAGAGAAAAACATGA
The DNA here is from genome assembly GCF_019279795.1 of Protopterus annectens. Lineage (NCBI taxonomy): Eukaryota > Metazoa > Chordata > Ceratodontiformes > Protopteridae > Protopterus > Protopterus annectens. The sequence goes on along the minus strand of NC_056744.1, from coordinate 41,709,644 downwards.
TAAATAAGTTAAAATTAACACTCTTCAATGGCTTCAAAAACACCACTAAAAGATACAATTTTACAATTCTCTATATTCACTCAAAAGACAGTCTAATCCAAAGATCTGCAAAAATAAATACATAACAATTATGTCAATATGGTTTGTATACAGCAATCATACACCAAACAATCTACCTCAAAACTCTACCTATTAATAATATGGTGTTGCAAAATGGGATAGTTTTTATTTAGTTTCTGATAAATCAGATCTATGGACTATGCATTCAAAAATGTTTATAGCTGCCTTTTTTGTTGTTGATTTTAACATTTGCATTGTGAAACAAGCATTGAACTATGGTATACAAATTAAGTAAGGGGATGACGTACGTCATGCACAGTAGGCAGTTGAAAACTTTGCATTCAATGTAACTTGACTGGGGCTGTGAAAGTAGTAGCATCAACTCTGCTTATATATACTTAATATGAAGTAAACATTTGACATTCACTGACTCAGAACCTTTAAACATAAGTCAAAATGTCTTGTAGAAACAGTTTAATAATGAAGTACGAAACTCAAGACATTTGACTTTCACAGACTCAGAACCTTTAAACAGAAATCAAAATGTGTTAATAGACACAGCTACGTACTTTGTTCATTTTCCTTGCCACAGACTTCAAAACAAATCTTAATCAGCATTCAGACTCAAGAACCTTTAAACAGAAATCAAAACGAGTTATAGGCAAAGCTAAGTACTTTGCTAACTTCTATTGCCACACCCTTCAAAAGAAATCTTATTTTCAACATATCAGCAGGCCATACTTAAGGCTACAAAAAAATTAGGCAAGATAAACTCACACTGATGTTATGATTTACTGTCACAGTGACTGAAGAGAACTAATGTTGTAATAATTATGCATGTAGGCAAGCCAGTCTTATTAAACTACAAGAGCTCAATATTTTTTTCTAAATTTTCCTAAATGTGAAGCAGTTTATATTTATGACACTTACACTGGGAAAAAAAATACTTACAATGGTGTTCACATGTTTGACTTTTGCTTTGTGAAACAGGGTCTGCCATATTTACAGCTGCGGTGCAATAAAACTGGTCCTCAATTCAGTTCTTGCTAACAAAATTATACAGAGAGGCTCATGAATGCAGGTTCCTTTCCCTTTAAAAGGCTTCCAAGTCGATCAGGGAGCATATGGCTTGATAGTTCTTTACAGTTCTTAGCTGAGAATCTTGCTTGTTACAGCTAGCAAGAGCGGGAAAAGAGATATAATTTAAATATTTGTGGTTTAGTTAGCAAAGCGTTCAGGACCTGTTGGGTGTGGACACCTCATTTGGGACAGAGTGGTATCAGGATGGACTGGACTTCAATGTTAAGAAGCTAGCTTCAGATGCTGCTGGTGTGTTTTTCAGCAGGGCAGTGAGGTAAGTGAGATGTCGACTCGTAACTAATGGAACAAGCTACTGCAGCAGCTGGTATTTCTGTCCTCTTTAATCAACCATGGTATGTGACTGTGCAGCTTCTTTCTCATAAATGGACTATTTTCTCTAGGAAGCGGCAGCGACTGGCACATTTAGGTAACTGCCGGGGTAGGATGAGCGTAAGGGAAACTCATCTTTATGTGAGAAGGAATGATGGCTATACCTGGGGCATGGGAATTAACTTACCGTACACCTGTAGACCTCTCAAAAAGATTTCACCTTAAAAATCTTTTGTATTTTATGTTACACAGCCTGGAGTGCTGACTGACTGCCAAATACACAATGTGATTTAGGATACATGATACATCCATGAGGCTTTTATACCTAGTCTTGACATCACTGAATCCTGCATTAACAAACTATGCAGTTCTTGAAAAAAAAAAAAAGCAATATATAATTCAAATTTACTGTGCAGACACCTTAAAACTTCTCGTGTGTGAGATATCTGATATTTATTTTTCTCCCATTCAGAGCTGACAGAAGCCACTCATGATCAAGGGAATATGCATATCTGGAGGGGCTGCATTTGTTCTAAATGCACAAGAGTGTTTTATCACATCTGTTTGTGTTTTTATAGGTCATAGGTAACCTTCATTAGAATAGCTTAGAACCCAGGAAAAGTGTTTCATAACATTAAAACCTTGAAAACATGCATATTTCTGGGACTAATACTGTATCCATTTTTAACTGCATGATCTGACTCACTGCATTTTGTAAGTAGTTTACCTTGTAGGGCCTCACACCTCTTTGTGTGTGTGTGTGTGTGTGTGTGTGTGTGTGTGTGTGTGTGTGTGTGTGTGTGTGTGTGTGTGTGTGTGTGTGTGTGTGTGTGTGTGTGTGTGTGTTATGTTCCATAAACTTTCTTGTACAGCTATTAGATTTTCCACCTTCAATTTTTTCTTGTAGGACTTGCATTTCCTGAAACATATTTACATTTTGTTCAGCTATAAAATATATGATTGTTATGCTCACAGAGAAGCCATGATGCATAGATGAAGTGGTTTATACACAAGTAAGGCATATGGGGTACAAAGACTTCTTCAGGCTTGCTGTGCACACAAAATACTTTGCATGTCCCCTCCACTGATGTCCTCATAAAGGAGAAGAATCAGTCTTTGAAACCAAAGCTCATTTTGTTCTATACAAATTGATATTCCTTGCAGCAGGAATATTATTATTTTTTTTCTATTTAGCAGTGCTGAATGCTGCTATCCCAGAATTCAATTAGGGTGGGTTACATAATTATGTACGCAAATTGTATGTTAATCAGTGTCCAGATTTTTGACAAGTTGTACCTACTTTTCATAGGCCTTTGTCCAGATTTTTGTTTCCAGGCTGAGAGATATTGTCTAGTAATGTCAATAGGGAGCTATAGCAAACACAGTTTCTGTTTGTGAAAATCAACATTTTCTTAAGTGAAACAAATTTAAGATGATGATTCTGCAAACAGGTCACTCTTGAAGATTTTGTAACTTAATAGTTACCATTAGGTTGGGTGATCTCAAAGTATGCTATAATAGTTTAAGTGGAAAGTGAGTGAACCCCTTTGCAAGGAGGACATTGGGTAACAATCTCCCCACTTCTCCCTGGGTGCCTCTTTCAGTTATGTACACTGAATCAGATCTTGTGTATCACTTAAGCAGGTTTTACTTTCACAAGGCATATTCAGAAGACAGTTGTAAACAAGAAGTGACAGCACTTTGTTAACTGCCAGAACACGTGCTCCACTGACAGGATCATAAACAAAACTCTGCACCTGGAAGTTCAGAAATATGCACTGACATGTACGTTTGGAGAGTGCATACACTTTAGCAGATGCTTACTAATGAGAGTATCCCATGTGGCTGCTAACCTACCAAATGAGGAGGCACAAGGGGCAAACAATATAATATACACGTTATAGTACTTTGATATGGATGAAATAAAAGGAATAAAATAAATATGTTTTCCTTTGCAGGTGACAGTGGCTACCCAGGCTAACCAAGGTGCATCACATCCATCTGCAACCAACACAATACACCTGAAGAAAGTTTCATTCAAACACTTTGCCAGATGATATTTGTGAAAGAATGGGGTTTTAGAATCTTGAATTCCTAATTCTGGTGCCTATGAAATTCAATGGGTGTGCTGTAATATATATATATGTGTATATATATATATATATATATATATATATATATATATATATATATATATATATACACACACACACACACACACACACACACACACACACACACACAAAAAAGCACGTCAGTTGGTCACTGTATGCTATCTTGCATAACCTCATGGCAGCCAAGCACTGTGACTTTCCCATCTTCCCCAACAGCTGGACATCTGACCCAAATTCTCCAGATACCAGATGGCAGTGAAAAGGATCTTGTGGAAGAATATCAGGTGATGGGAAAAGGTAGGTAGACACAGAATGTCCAGGTATTAGTGATGCAGAAACATTAATAAAAAACTATGTAACATGACAGACCACATGTGGAGAGCGTCCATCTAGAAAACACAAAGCATGCAGCTGGAGTAGTGAGATCATATGACAAAAACAGGCACTAAGACTCTGTGCATTTCTACTACTGTGCTGAAGTGGATGTTTTGGCTATGTTTTCATCTGTAACTGGTCCTTCAACATTGTGTTAATTTTCTGGGATGTGCTGTCTGTATTACACTACAAGAATACTTATTTTGGTGTTTTCATCACTTGACTCAGTTGGATTCCATTTTGCTGTGATGGATACACTTTCAAATTGCTCTTTTCTGCTTGGCTTCTGATTTCACTGTTTTTACTTATATTTCATATCCTTACTTCTTAGTCTTGCTTATTAGTTTTATCATGCTAATTTCATTTGTCTATTTTATTCATCTGTCTGTCTGTCATTTATTAATTACGGTTACCATCAAAAGCACGACAGTAACATGCTCGACAGCCACCTCCGCGACCATAGTAGGAGCGACTGTCGGAATGTCAACGTTCATTTGTACGTCGGTTTAGAAGGCTGTACATGGGCAGGGAGTTACAGCATGTATGTCAATGGGAGAGTTCCACCTTTAGGTCAACAGAATCTGTCGACGTTGCTGCGTCGATCATTCAACCTACTTCATATTCATGAGTCGACTTTATTTGTTGCGGAAATCACCGTTCGTGGACATGATTTTTGTCCTTTTGATAGTAAACCATTATTTACACAGTGCTTATCAGATAAACGCTATAATAAAGATGAAGTTGAAGATGAAGGACATGTTGAGCAGTTCATGTCCTGTGTGCACTGTGCTTTAGACATCATCAGTTTTAACACCAAATATTAGGTATGCCATGACACAACCATCATTATCATCATCATCATCAGCAGCATCATTTTCTACACAGGGTTTTGGGCCTGAAATCCCCACCAACTACTAACTAGAACCAGTCCATACTGTATTATGGCATTAGTGAGTATGCTGTTCTCTTAATCAGTGAAGGTATCATGTTTGAGATGTGCAACGCCAGCAGTCATCATAGCTATCAATGAGAAATATATTGTGTATATATTGATAGATGTCAATAGCTATAGTCAACAGCACATGCAATGCGATTCTAGTGTTGGAATGCTGCACAAATGTTTGTAGCTGGTGGTGAAATGTACCCATGGTACTAGTAGACAAATTATGCAGTAAAACAAAATAAATCTCAGTTAAGGACTATGTTCATGAACATCATTACACAGCCTACCCAGATGTAGTCATTTCATGGTGTTCTAAATAAGCTTTGATTTATTTAACATTTATTTACAGGGAAAGAGCCCATTTTCAGTGAAGGCCCAGGGGAAAACACCCCAGCTGCATGACTTTGAAATGTGGGAGGAAACAGAACACCCAGAGGAAACCCACACGAATGCAGGAAGGACATGCAGACTCGGAACAGAAGGCACCCCAGCAGAGATTCAAACTGGAGAACCTTTTACTATGAGTTAACAACACTAATCACTGCACCAATGTGCCACCCTTTGATGTAGTACATGCTGTAGGAAATAAATGTTAATTTCAGAAGAATATGTGGATGGTAAGCACTGAATTCACTATTTAATGTGCCCAGATTATATTTCTTAGTAGAATTCCCATAGACTGTATTACATGGTGGATGACACTGACTTGAGCTAGGACCATCAGACACATATGTTTATCAACTGAAAGGTTGGAAAATATTCTAATAGAGCACTATTTTCATTAGTGTTGCACATGCTGTGATTGTGAAATGTTTGTAAATTTCACACATACACATTATTAGATGGCCATTTTATTTTCATTTCAGATACTACTCCCTGAGTATAATGGCTTCAGGCAGTATTAGCAGAGCAATACATCACATAGGCTGCCCTTTTTCAGTCAGAAGACTGTTTACACTGCACCTGCTTTTCAGGTATGAAGCAAGTATTTGGCAGAAGCAAAGCATCACTAAAATGTTGCATGGGAGGGTCTTGTCTCTCCTCGTTGCCACTCTTTGGGTATCTACAGGATGGGCCTTCATCTGTAGCACAATGTGATGACCTGAGAAAGATACAGGCAAAACAGGTCCAGAAATAAAAAGGTCAGACATCAATGCAGGCACTACAAGGCTTTGCTGAATATTTCATTTGTAGCATTGTATTATATTTATAAAGCTGTATCTGCAGAAGGGCCATCAATAATTGCCTAATGTATGTATGTATGTATGTATGTATGAAAGTATGTTGATCAAGTAATCTCCGTGGTATCCCCGAAGTCTCAGAACAACCCATTAAAGTGTAGTGGGTCCAAAAACAAAACAGTGTAAGAAACGTCTCTGTGTGGAAGATTTTCAGTCCATATATTTCTAGTTAATCACTGTATATTAATCAGATCAGACAATAGTAGTAGAAGTAGCGAACGTAAACTTGTCTTAAGTCAAAACAAAACAAAACAAAAAGTAATAGAAAATATATAATTGTACAGCATTACTAAGTATTTGAAAGTAATCCAAGCAAGGCAGGCAGTCTGTTTCCAGTCGAAAATCCTTTATTAAGTACACAGACAAGCGATCCAAGTAAAACAAAAATAGAGTAATAATTTCCTCACAAGCTTTCTAAATATATATATACTTTTTATCAGGCATGGGAGTGTTTATTGTGCTGTAAAACAAAGTGTTATTGGTACACATGTTAAATTCACATCTTTCCCCCATCAGTGTGACATTCGAGCTGGTCCTGCCCTACTTAGTAGTAGCTGACATAATAATATATAACCCTTATGTACTTTAAATAAAATTATATAATGATGTGGTACCTCTTATTTAACCAAATTATTAAGTAGATTATTAAGTCTGTGATTTTATCCAAGACAATATACTACATGGCTGGAAATTATCAACCTTAGTTCATTTGGCAATCAAAAAATATATATAAATATATACATATACATTTTGCA